>NW_027529191.1:596568-600387 GCF_008692635.1 Crocuta crocuta | reverse complement strand
GACAGGGACGCATTACAGAGCACTCCGGTCTCTGCTTTGCTTTAAAGCTCTAATTTCTTTCTTCTATTCCTTGCCCCCTAATGAACTTTGACACATTACAAAGTTGTTCTCTCAAAGGCCAAGGGCACAGGAGAGACACTGCTGGCGCCCTTGTCCCCACGGCTCTGAGGGCGGCTGGCCCTCAAGGTGCAACAGGACACAGCGTCTCTGGGTTTCCGCCCGCGGGAGCACGGCTTCCCCGGGCCTCCTCCCTGCTCTGCGCTTCACCACAGACCTCCACGGTCGTCCACGGACCGTCCCCAGACTGCCTGGCCTCTCCCACATCTCTGACCGCAGCCTGGCCTCGTCCCTCAGCCCCGGGCACCCCTGGCCAGCCTTCCGTCTTCAGAAGCTGGAGGATTGGGGTTGGGGATGCTGTGGCCCCAGAAAGAGAGAATCTGTCTGTGGGTCCTGAGTCTCGCTCGGTGTCAGGGGCAGGGATGGGAGTAAACCTGTCCTTCTCGGCACCCCCCCTGCCCTGGGACAGTGCAGTACTGTGGCCTTGGTCACCCACAGCTCTCTGTGCTCTGTCCCCATGTGGTCTGCAGCCACGGTGCCAGGGCCACACTCCAGATGCCTCTGGAAGGGGAAGGATTCCTCTCCCCTGCCATGCCAGGTGGCGTTGCTAATTGCATCCCGTGGTACTGTAATTTACATCCGATTACTCAGACACGATGGGACTTGCACACGGCGTATGGAACAGGGCGGGAGGGAAGGGTGGCCAGCACGCTGACGCTCAGCGGGAAGGCCGCCCGGGGGAGGGGATCTCACTTGGAGATGCCGAGTGTGTTCCCAGGAGGGACACAGGCAAGTCAGGCACATGGCACAGCCCAAGCCAAATGTGCTCACGGATTTTAAACTGATTCCACGCTAGAAAGGTGCTCGTGTGCTGGAGGATGGAGACAGGCACCCACCGGTTCGGGCGCAGCCGCCCTCTGTGGTGGGGAAAGGCAGCGGCGAGTGCGCACTGGGTGGCCACAGCTTGTCCCAGCGTCCACGACGCTGGGGCCCCACAGCACACTCGATTCGGCTGGAGGGATGGAACATGGCCGTGTGGCCCACCCTCACTAGTGTACTGAGCCAGAACGGTGAGCCCCAAAGGGCCCCAGTGTGGAGGGCGAAGAAAGGCGGTGTCAGTGCTAATGTCCTTGCCTCTCAGTACAGCGGGTGGCAATTCGGGTGTTATGTTATTGGCAGCTGCAGGGCCACAGCCCACCTGGGGATGTGGGGCAGCCCTGGGGCCCCAGGGCCTGGTGCAAGAGCCATTGTCTCTGTGGGGGTCTCTGCCTGGCTCTGCAGCCTCACCCCCACCCTGCCCTGCACACCCCGTCCTAGATTCCTCACCATGGAGACAGGGGGCGTTTCTGACCCCCGTGAGTCTGGAGCATTCCCTGCTCAGACTCTTCGCAATCTTCAGTTGGTCTAACGTCACTAACGTTAATCAGAACTGAGCCCCGTTGTGCGTGTGGCGCAGGCTGCAGCCCGGGCACGGCCAGCAGTGACCCACAGCGTCGGGGGGCCGTTCACCTGAAATTAGAGGAGCCGGGTACCTCGGTTACAGCCAGACTTGTCTGGTCCAGTTCTTAAGGGGAGGAAATTTATATTTAAGGCTTATAATCTATATGGACCTTTGGTTGCAAGTCAAAAAAGAAACTCAACTTGGATTAAGGAAAAAAGGCAAGTTTTGCGCATCTCTTGTTGGAGGTTTGCCCCAGACTCCGTCAGTCCTCAGGCAAGGGTGGTGGTAGCAGGACACCGTCTCTTCTCATGGTTTTGAAACTCTGTTCTCTTCAGTGGTGACTGCGTGTGCAAGCCCCGCCCGGGGTACGGGTGCTTCCAGCAGCTGTGCGCCCAGTCCTGGGTGCCTGTGAAGGACTCCCCCGCCCCTGCTCACGCTCAGAGCCCAGTCCCCGACCTGGTGGCCCGTCAGAGGGACACGTCACTGCAGTCTAACTGCCCATGGCCCCAGGGTCTGCGCCGAGGCTGCCTCCTGAGTAGCGGGGATGCGGCTGGCTCTGTGACACCGGGTGCGCGTGGTGGGGGGGCCAGGGGATCGAGGGCTCAGCCCAGAGACGACTCAGAAGGCTCGGCAGGTGTTGGACAGTAAACAGACAAGCAGAACAAAACCGGGGAACGTGGGTGTAGCCACAGCATGTGATCGTTACACAGTGTGGCAAAAATTCCCTCCGCTGGTTACAGTTGGTGATATTCTTCAAAATTCAGCCTTCTCTCTATTCCTTTTCTCATAGGATGTTACGATTTCCTCCTGGTACAAGAGAAGGAATCCTAGAATTTGAATCAAAAACAGCAAAACAGCCATAGGTTTGGTTTCTTGAAGCAACAAATTAGGTTTTTTTTTTTTTTTTACAAATAGTTTATTGTCAAATTAGTTTCCACATAACACTCAGTGCTCATCCCCATAAGTGTCCTCCTCCGTGCCCATAACAAATTAGGTTTAACAAGTGTTATCTAACTGGGGCACGCGTTACTCATTTCTATCAGGTTTACTGGTTAAGTTTGGTCAAGTAACTCATTTGGTGATTTATTTTTAACTGTACTTATTTTAAAATAAATTAATTATGATTCCTGGTTTGTATGAGAATGAAGACTCAGTTAATCTACTTCCCATGTTTACCTTATAAAATTATTTGGGTAAAGCGTTTTGCTCCTTTCCAACATTAGTAGAATCACTAAATATAATCAGTTTATTCAATGGAACATCATACTTGAGATGGTGGCTATAATACTTTGTGGAAAGCATATAAAACAGAAGCCGCAGTACTATGGCCCTAAATACACATGCGTGTGCACACACTCACACGTCTGTGCACACATCCATACTCGTGCACACGCACGCAAGGACAGAGCTCAGTTGCTCTTGTATCTCCACCCCTCCCTAACCCCCTGCCTCCACCCCTCCCTAACCCCCTGCCTCCACCCCTCCCTAACCCCCTGCCTCACTCATCCCTCTGAAGCCGCATCCACTCATCCAGCTCCTATATGGGCCAATCACACTGTGTCCTGCACCTGGGGTCTCAGAGTCTCCTCTTCCCTTAAATGGCCCTTGTCTGCCCCTCATGTATATACGTGCCCCAGGTTCTCCCAGAGTCACAGGGCCGTGAGGTCCCTCTTCAGATTTGGGCCAGAACCACTCCCCTCTGTTACGCATGGTTTCTTAGTTTCTTACTGGGTTTTAATGCTCATTGGCGACTCTGCATTATCGCACATGGTGAAGCAGCATTTTCCTGCAGGATTGGACGGGTGAGGAAGGAAGGGCCCAGGGCCTTAGAGGGGGTGGGACGAACACCTGAAAGCTGCAGATGTTCGGTGAAACAGGTCACATGGCTACATCCTGCTGATGGTTTTGCTGACTCTGCAGCTGAGAGTCGCGTAGTAATAAAACCATGCACATAATTAACTTAAATCTTAGAGTCAGGTGGGTTTCCCCTTATGCCTCTTAATTTGGTTTCCTCCACCCTTAGGTGCTGACTTATCTAAAGGACCCAGGAAACCCCAGGGAGGCGGCATAACCCTGAGGGAATGGAAAAGCCATCAGAAGGGCGTTATTTCCTGTTCTCCTAGACACACTAAGGATTTCCATGGCGAGTGTGGTTACCAATGAACCATACAAGCACCATAATCCCAAACTAGCTGATTTAAAACTCTGATTTTAAAATAAACTATATATGTGTATCACCAGCAGATACTACCAACAGTGCAAACAAAATATCTTACTTCTCTTGTTTAAATGTTTATTTATTTATTTATTTTTTATTTTTT
>NW_027529191.1:588016-596547 GCF_008692635.1 Crocuta crocuta | reverse complement strand
AAAGTCGGACGCTTAACCGACTAAGCCTCCCAGGCGCCCCTAAATGTTTATTTATTTTTGAGAGAGAAAGAGAGACAAAGCATGAGCGGGGGAGGGGCAGAGAGAGAGGGAGACACAGAATCTGAAGCAGCTCCAGGCTCTGAGCTGTCAGCACAAACCCACAAACTGCATGACCTGAGCTGAAGTTGGATGCTTAGCCAACTGAGCCACCCAGCCGTCCCCAAAATATCTCAGTTCTCAAAACCAGAAGATTTTAAAAGCACACATAAAATATTTATCTATTCTTTGAAACTGAATACTTTTTGAAGAGAAAGATGATAGAAGGAAAAAAGATTCTGTAACCTTTTCAAGAAAATTCCTTCCTTAACATGCCCAGAAGAGTGACAGGTCCATACTTTTAAAAACAAAATTATGAAAATTGTCTCTATTTCTGAGACAGCTTAAAATTAAGAAGGCTTTGAAGCCCCTTCAAACAGTTTCTAAAAGTTATTTTATGAGAAAGCCCTAATTATTATTTAAAATAAAACATTATTCAACAGTCTCATCTTATAAGCATGGAAGCTGCTTAAAAATTGAACCTAAATCAAGTTGAAGAAATATGGCTCCTACTTCATAAATTCTGGTGCCAAAGCTATTTGAAAATGTCCAAAATTATGTGCTGTGCACAATGCAAATGAGGCTGCTTTTCACCCCAAACCTCCTTTGATGGTGGTTGAGTTGAGTTGAGGTAAGGAAGAAGGACGGGCTGGCCTCATCTTGGGTGTGAGGACAGCTGGGTTTTGGTCACCTCCTCCATATGGTTTCCACCAAAAGTCATGCTTAAGGACCTGTGTGATTGCATATGATGAAGTCAATGCATCTAGTGACTTGTATGGGGGATGTGCTGGAGGCTTCTCCACCCAGGAATGTCCAACTTCCTCTGGGGAATGTGACTGAACAACACAGCAGGTCACACAAATGCTTAATGGCTCATTGTGATGTTGAGAAGAAATCAGTGGGCACTGATGGGAGCTCAGCTGTCCCTCGGGACCTATTCTGGCTCAGTTGGGTGGGCATTTATTTTTACCCACTATTTGGAAGCCACTTCTGGAAGTAAGAAATCTTTAGCTAGCTGAATAAAATTAGTCACTCAAATTCCATGATCCACTGGACTGATTAAGAATATGTGTGTTGGAACCAAGAAACAGACTCTTCCCTATGGAGAATAAACAGGCGGCTACAAGGAGTGCACTTGTCCTGCTCAGCCTTGAGTTATATGTGGGACTGTTGGACCACTGAATTGCACACCTGAAATTAACATAACACTGTGTGTTAACGAACTGGAAGTAAAATTAAAACAAAAGGAATATGTGTGTTGGGGTCTGATGGAGACAGAAGGTCTTAGGAGTGTCAGAGGGTGATGGGAAAGCAGTAATTAAGAACAAGGTGAATGGACTACAGTATTCTCTGGCTGCCCGAAATACCCTTGTTACTTATTTCCAGTAAAAATAGAGATGCTTTGCCAACGAAAGAGCACTGTTGGAGGAGTTAAGATGGCGGAGCAGCATGGGGACCCTGAGCTTCTCTCATCCCTGAAATGTAGCTAGATTAGCACCAAACTATTTTGAACACTTAAGAAATTTATCTGTGGATTAAAACAACAATCTGAATAACTTGGGCCATGGAACTCAACAGGCATGCAGTGCAGAGAGGTGAACTGGGAGAGTGAGAAGCCTCAGAAGATAGGGGGCCATTTTCATGGAGAGAGGACAGAGAAAGGGGGTGTGTGGTGTACTGAGATGGTGCAAGAAATTCCAGGACGTAGTTGGAGAGAAAGAAAGGGAAAGAATGAAAACACTCGCAGGGGACTGAACAAGAAACCTGTTCCCCAAAATCATTGATGGGGAGAAAGAAGAGAGTTTCAATACCACCAGAATTCTATAAACAGTGGAGCACAGAATCTGAAGTTTCAGAGCTCAGTGCTTGGCAGTGCTCTGGTGAGGAAGTACAGCAAATCCCCAGGAGCAGGCAATAGGGGCTGAGGGGTCCCTGGGCCACACGAGGAGAAGCAGTTCTCCTGCTTGGGGAGCATTTGGTAGAGGCCATACAACCTCCCCACAGGTAAAAGTCCCAGTGGGTCCCAGAGAGCAGCCACATTTGCTGGTATTGGGACAAAGATGCCAGAGTGTGGTGAAACCTGGCACCGGCTGTGTGTTATGGTTTGTCATAATCCCCGAACCTCTGCCATTGCGTGATTACATGAACGTTTTCTCGGGCAGTATGGCACCTGGCTTTTGCTCAGCAAGACCCTCACCCAGAGAGTCAGCTGGAGTCCACACCATGGGGGTCTCTGAAGTGTGGGGTTTGAAATACAACCCCATCTGAGATAAAACTCTGGAGGGGGGTGATGCCTGGCAGGTGGGCAGCTTAGACACGGACAGGGTCGAGGCAGGGAGTGGACAGAGGCTTGAGACAAAGGAGGGTGCTTGACTGCAGGTCTGTGAGAGATCTAAGTTCTTGTTCCAGAGATCAGGGATCTGAGTGAAGCCACTTCCACCTCTCCCGCACAAGCACATGTGCACCACACTAATCTAACCCAGTAAGCCAAGCATCACCGCCTGGTGTAGAACGGAGCCATTATAAGAAGACCTACCCAACAGCACCCTCCAAGCACATCCCCTAGAAGACCAGCACAAATCCGCACAAATAGAGGGCTTCTTAGTTTCAGCTCTAGGGGAAACTGGATATAACTTCATTCAGGTTTCACTCTGTTTTCTGGTCATTAATTTGTTCATTTTCCTTGTTTCTGTTTTGCTTAAATTGCTTTTCTTTCTTTCTTTCTTTCTTTCTTTCTTTCTTTCTTTCTTTCTTTCTTTCTTCCCTCTTTGTTGGATATAGAAACAGAAAACATTATTTTTATTTTTACTTTACTTTTAATTTTTAAAAAACTTTTTGTTCTATTTTATTTCATTTTCTTCTAATGTATTACCTATTTTTTAATTTTTAATTTTTTCTTATGCATTTTTTCTTTTCTTTCCCTTTTTTGTCTATTCTATCAAGCTTATTTCAATAAGCAGACCAAAACACTTAGTATCTATCTTCCTTTATTTGATTTTTTGTTTTGTTTTTAATTTTTTAATTTATATTTTTTATGTTATTAATTTTTTTCCCTCCAAAATGACAAAGTGAAGGAATTCACCAGAAAAGAAAGAACAGGAAGAAATGACAGCCAGGGGCTTAATCAACACAGATATAAGCAGGATGTCTGCACTACAATTTAGAACCATGATAATAAGAATACTAGCTGGGGTTGAAAAAAGCATAGAAATTCTTTCTGTGGAGATATAAGAAATAAAATCTAGTCAGGACATAATTAAAAGTGCTAAAACCGAGATGCAATCTCGAATGGATGCCACAATAGCAAAGATGGATGAAACAGAGCACTGAATCAGAGATTCAGAAGATAAAATTATGGAGAATAATGAAGTAGAAGAAAAAGAGGGAAACAAAGGCAAAAGATTATAATATGATACAAGACTCAGAGAACTCAGTGACTTAGTAAAAAGGAGTGACATCTGAATCATTGGAGTCCCAATAGATGAAGAGAGAGTAAAAGGGGCAGATTTATGTAAGCAAATTATAGTGGGAAACTTTCCGAATCTGGGGAAGGACACGGACATAAAAATCCAAGAAGCACAGAGAACTCCAGTTAGATTCAACAAAAACCAATCATCATCAAGGCATATCATCGTCAAAGTCACAAAATACACAGACAAGAAAAGAATTATGAAAGCAGCAAGGGGGAAAAAGCCCTTAACCTATAAAGGAAGACAGATCAGGCTCACAGCAGGTCTATCCACAGAAACTCAGCAGCCAGAAAGGAGTGACAGGATATATTCAACATGCTGAATCTGAAAAATATGCAGTGAAGGTTTCTTTATCCAGTAAGGCTGTCATTGAAAATAGAAGGAGAGGTAGTTTCCCAGACAAACAAAAGCTAGAGGGGTTTATGACCACTAAACCAGCTCTGTAAGAAGGTTTAAAGGGGACTCTTTGAATGGAGAAAAGACAAACAAAGCAATACAATACAAAACAAAACAAACAAGGACCAAAGTCAAGAAAGACAAGAAAGGACCAGAGAATATCACCAGAAACACCCACTCTACAGGCAACACAGTGGCACTAAATTCATATCTTTATTCTCATTCTAAATGTCAATGGACTAAATGCTCCAATCAGATAAAGGGTATCAGAATAGATAAGAAAACAAGACCCATCTATGTGCTGCTTACAAGAGACTCGTTTTAGACCTAAAGACACCTGCAGATTGAAATTAAGGGCATGAGAAGCAACTATCATGCTAATGGTCATCAGAAGAAAGCTGGAGTAGCCCCACTTACATCACACAAACTAGATTTAAAAAAACAGACGGTAACAAGAGACAAAGAAGGGGATTATATCATAATTAAGAAGATACATAAATCAATCACAAACATAAAGAAACTCATTGAAACTAATATCGTAATAGTAGGAGACTTCAAACACCACTTATAACAATGGAAAGACCATGTAAGCAGAAAATCAACAAGGAAACAATGACTTTGAATGACACACTAGACCAGGACTTAACAGACATACTTACAACATTTCATCCTAAAGCAACAGAATACACATTCTTCTCAAGTACACATGGAACATTCTCCAGAATATCACATATTGGGTCACAATCTGCCATCAATAAGTACAAAAAAGTCATGACACCTGGCATATTTTCAGACCACAATGCTATGAAACTCAAAATCAAACACAGGAAAAAATTTGGAAAGACCATGAATACTTGGAGATTAAAGAACATCCCACTAACTAATGAATGGGTTAACCAAGAAGTTAAGAAGGATTGGGGGGCAAGACTTCTCTACAGAAGATGGAGACTCCCAAAACTCTAGCAGGACAGACAAAAATGTAACTGGACGGAATGAAACATGAAGCAGTCGCAGATAAAAGACCAGCAAACAAGCACAAGTACAAGAATTCAGGAGAGGGACGGCCAGGTAGAAATAGGTGTCGTTTCCTGCTGTTAACAAAACACTCGGTTCTTTGGATGGCACACATTTTCCAAACCTGTTACATTTGACTTACACATATCGTCATGACTGAAGTAAGTTTCTTGTAGACAGCATATAATCGGGTCAGTTTCTTCTTTCATTTTGTGATTAAAAAAATCTCTATCTTATAATTTGTGGGTCTCAACCATTTATATGTAATATGATTATCAACACATTAGGGTTCAGTGTGGCCCTCTGGTATTCATTTTCTAGTCATTGCCTCTTTACCCTTTATATTTTCTTGTGAATTACCTAAACATTTTTATTTTGGTTCAATTTATCCGTGGCGTTTTTGAGGACACTGAGGTACTAATTTTCTACTGTAATATCATTATTCATCATCACCAGGCTGTTTTAAGCCATAAAGCATAAGGCAATTGTATAAAGTAGTATTATTGCTTTGGGGTTATTCAGTATTTCACATAGATGGCAGTAAAAAGGATAAAGTCTTTAAAAATCAATAGAATGTGCTGGTTTTTCACATAACAAAGCAATTCGATTTTTCCCACGTGCTTCTCTCCTTTTAATGAATAACAAGTCAGGGTCTCCGCTCCTCCAGCCAGAAACAGAACAAAACTGGGAAGAGAGAGGAAAGTGGTAAGGGATGAGGAGCTGGAAACGCGTGGAGAGCCACCGCACGCGCGAGGTGACATTTGGGGACCGTGGGTGCTTAGCGATGGCGAGTTAGTGTTTCCAGGCATTTTCAAACAAGGCAGAATCAAGGCCACAGTGCAGGCCACGTAATCACATCATGTAAAGACTTTGTGGCGATCCTGACGATGACGCGAAATGTACACCGCAGCGGGTCAGCTGTGCCAGCCGGGACCCCCTTCCAGCAGGTGCCCCCCCTTCCTGCAGGTGAGCCCCCCTTCCTGGAGGTGAGCCCCCCTTCCTGGAGGTGAGCCCCCCTTCCTTCAGGTGAGCCCACCTTCCTGCAGGTGCCCCCCCCTTCCTGCAGGTGCCCCCCCTTCCTGCAGGTGAGCCCCCCTTCCTGCGGTGCCCCCCTTCCTCCGGGTGCCCCCCCTTCCT
Organism: Crocuta crocuta; assembly: GCF_008692635.1. Classification (NCBI taxonomy): domain Eukaryota; kingdom Metazoa; phylum Chordata; class Mammalia; order Carnivora; family Hyaenidae; genus Crocuta; species Crocuta crocuta. The sequence goes on along the minus strand of NW_027529191.1, from coordinate 590,434 downwards.
GCGGGTGCCCCCTTCCTCCGGGTGCCCCCCCTTCCTGCAGGTGAGCCCCCCTTCCTGCGGGTGCCCCCCCTTCCTGCAGGTGCCCCCCACCGCGCCCCCGGCCACACTTCCCGAACAGCCAGCCGCTCGATGGTTCTCCGGGCTTCTCTTCACTACCTTGCACTTCTGACAACCCATCAGGAGCGAGAAATTCAAACGTGGATCCCTCGTCCGGGAAGGCTCTCGGGGTTGTGCGCACACAGGTAGTTTGTGCAAATGCAGCTCCTCCTACTTCGTTCTCTTAGGCCTTTCGCTGTTGTTTAGGGAAAGTTTCGGTGATGTTGGTGACGGAATCGTGATCCTCTAATCAGAATAACCGGGTGCTGATCAATAAACCTTTCCCAAAGCTTGTCGGGGGCAGAGGGCCAGGCCTGCCTGTTCTGCAACGTAAGGCCAGTGCTGTCTCCAGGGACAGTTCTGGAAGGTCGCCGGCCCGACGCTCGGAAGCAGGAGGTCGGCTGCTGGTAGCGACAGGGCCCCCGCTCTGTCCGGACTCGGTCCGTACTTTTGCGACGAGGGGAGGAAACAGCCGGGCGGAGGGGCCCCTGGACAGAGAGAGTGCCCTTCGCCAGCGCAGCCTGCCCCCCGGTTCCCGGCCCCGGGGGCCTCGCCCTGGGGCTCGTGTCTGAGTGGGGGCTGCTCTGTGCCTGCTTCCCGGTGGGGCCCGGCGCTGGGTGGCACCGGGNGGGGCAGCCCGGAGGGGGAGGGGCAGCCCGGAGGGGGAGGGGCAGCCCCCCCGCACCTGCAGGGGTGGCGGTGCCCGTGCGGACACGCGGGAATCGGCGTGCCCTTCGCCGGGAACAAACGCAAGCCGCCTGCGTTCACCCTCGGCCTTTATAAGCGCGGAGACGGCAGGTGCGGAGACCACGGGCACGGATCGGCACGTCTCCTCACGGGACGTGGGTGTCTGTGTGTTTGCCTCTGTGTGTTCTTCTTCTAGAAAATATGTAACGTACTGCAGAGCGTCAGGATTTCTGACGGTTGATAATAATTCAAAAAAGAAAATACCCACAATTCCTACTAGCTCAAAATGCACCAGTTACAGTTATGAAATGGATACAGATATTTTCATTTTACACTTTTCTTTCAAGTAATAAGCATCGTTTTGGGGAAATCAGAAAGAACCAGTTGCAGAGAAGGGGGGGGCTCTGTCCACCTCCCGCGGGTGGGCCCTGGCCCTGGACACCCTGGGACTCCGGCCANGCAGACACAAACGGCTAGACACCCGCTCTTGTGACCACACACGCCCGTGGCCCCAGGGCAGCCCGGGTGCGTGGCCGGTGGGAGCCCAGCCCCTCCCAGGCTGCCGGACCCACCAACCCGCCAAGGTCAGAGAAGGCCACATGGAGGGAAGGGACCCAGGAAAGACTGGGGAGGGGAAGGCACAGGAGCCAGCTGCTTGGGGACACATTCCCGGGGCTCCAACAGGATGGGGTCCCTGATTTAGGTACCAACCCAGGTGACTGTGGAAGCAAACGCAGAGATGCTGGGTTTGGGTGTGACGAAACGGGTTGATGCCACCTCAGGCTTCAGGGTCTCGATGGCTTTTTGCTTCTCTCCCGCCTCTGCGGGTGAAGTCTCCTCATGGGTTGCACTGCCAAGCGGTGGCTGCCTCTCTGGGTCTCTGCTTCTCGCTCAGCCCTGCACTTAGTGTCCAAGCTTTTCTGTTCGGGCGTTGTCATCATAACCTGAATCCCGGCCGTCATCTCACATTCAGAGCCTGTCACTTTGCACTGGGTGTGGGTTAGTTTCTCTGCCGCCAGAGACTGGGGAGCTCTTTGGGCAGAAAACATGTTTTCTTGATGATTTCAGCAACCTCAGAAACACAGCAGGCAGCTAATAAATGGGGATGATGGAGGTCATGTTCTTTATCCCTTTTCATGTGGGTCAACATAGGGATCAGAAACTTATTCTGATCAAGACTGACGACCTTCTTTTGTATTTCATGGGACAACACAACCAGAACAACACCCCCCCATCTGACGCGCCCGCCTGGAAGCGCCCTGACCTCCCGTCTGCAGCCCTGGCTCTCGCTCTCCTGCAGGCGAGCCGTCCGTGGCCCAAAGGCGAAGGCCTGGCCTGGAGGCGGGAGCTCAGCCCCGAGCTCCTGGCCCCGCACTTCCTCCATCGGCGCTGCCTTCGGTCATTAAACCAGAACACAAACAGCACCGTGTCTCCCTTCTTAGGGACTTCAGACTCGGTTTAGGAGGTAGAAGGCTGGAGCGGGAGCTGCCCACATCCTAATGGTGGCAGAAAGTCAGAAAAACTAAAATCCCTGAGCTTCTCTTGGGCCCGCAGGGAGCTGAGGAGTCGGGCAGCCGGGCAGTCGGGACCCCAAAGAGGGTGGGGTCCCTGAGAAGGGGCTGCAGGCATCTCTTC
>NW_027529191.1:585738-587895 GCF_008692635.1 Crocuta crocuta | reverse complement strand
GGTGGGGGCGGGAGCCCCGCCACACCCGCAAATAAAGCTTTAATGCGTCACGTTTCTCCTTCCATTCAATTGGTCATATTATTTAATTTCCAAACGCAGGGGGGTGGGGGGCGGGGAGGGTTGGTGATACCTGCTTGTCGCTGATTTCTTGTTTAATTCCGCTGCAGGTGAAGAAGATAGTTTACGTTGTTTCTATCTTTTACAGAATTGCTAATGTTGATTCCAGAGCCTACAGCACGATGTTCCATTTCTGTGTGCCTTCCGTGTTCACGGGAAAGGGCTTGGGTTCTTCTCTGGACGGTGGTGTTCCCGCTGAGAGTTTGGGTTCTGCCCCAGGCGGTGGTGTTCCCGGCATCCTGGGACTGACTGGCCGGTAGTGTTCTCAAGACTTCCGTGTTCTTGCCCGTTTTCAGTTACTGACAGGGGTGTTGAAGTCTCTGTCACTAACTGTAAATGTGTTTATCTCTCCTCCCTGTTCTACTAGGTTTTGTCCAAATAAGGAAATTCTTTTACTAGGTGCATAAACATTTGGGATTGTTATGGTTTCTTGGTGAAATTAAACTTTTTAAAATCATTATGTGACATCTTTACCTGGGAACCGACACCACCTGATTTCAGGACGTACTAGAAAGCCGTAGCCACCACACCGTATGGCGGGGGTCAGAGAACAGACATCTAGGTCAACAGAGAGAACAGTGAGCCCCGTAAGTAAGGTCACTGATCGGTGACAAAGCAGCAAAGACAGTCTTTTCGTCAAAGGACGCAGGAACAAGGGGCGTGCGTGTGCAAGAAGCTGAATCTAGACGCAGACCCTACGCTCTTCACAAAATCAACTCAGGATGGAACAGTCTAAATGCAAAACTTCTGGAAGATGACATCGGGACACCTAGGTGACCTTGGGGATGCTGATGACCTTTCGATCCAACACCATAGGTGGGATCTATGAAGGGAAGAACCGATAAGCTGGACTGCATTAAAGTTAAAAATTTCTGCTCCCAGAAAGATGAAGTCAGAGAGGACAAACCACAGACTCGGAGAAGATATTTGCATAAGACACATCTGAGAAAGGACTGTTAATCAAAATTCAAAATATACAAAGAACCCTGGGGCACCTGCGTGGCTCATCAGTGAAGCATCTGACTCTTCACTTGGGCTCAGGTCATGATCTCAAGGTTTGTGAGATTGGGCCCCATGTTGGGCTCTGTGCTGACAGGATGGAGCCTGGGTGGGATTCTCTCCCTCTGTTGTGTCTCCCCAACTCATGATCTCTCCCTCTCCCTCTCTCTCAGTAAATAAACTTTAAGTATATAATATGTATATGTATATATAACTCACTAGTAAGGAAACAAACAGCCCAATTAAAAACTGGGTCAAAACCCTGACAGGCACCTCCCCCAGATGGCAATAAGCACGTGAAATGGTGCGCCATATGCCATCAGGGAAACACGAATCGAAACAACCATGAGACAGCACTGCATACTGACCAGAATGGCCCAAATCCAGAACTCGGACAGCACGCAACGCCACAGGACATGGGGCAGCAGAATCTCAAGGTCACCGCGGGTGGCAATGCACAGTGGTGCAGCCATCGTGGGGGACACCGTGGGGGACACCGTGGGGGTTTCTTACAAAATGAAGCATCGCTGTCCTTGGTATTCACTAGAAGGAGGCGAAAAGTATCCTCACAAAAGCCCAGCCACAGAGATGTTTATAGCGGTGGTGTTCCCAAGCGCCCAGACGTGGAAGTCCTTCCTCGGGTGAGTAACTGAATAAGCTGTGGGCCATCTGGACAATGGAGTGTCACTCTGCACTGCAAAGAAATGAGTCATCAAGCCATGAAAAGACATGGAGGAAGCTTAAATGCAGATTATTAGGTGAAGGAAGGCCCCTGAAAGTCTACACGCTGAGTCCAACCACATGACACTCTGGAAAAGAAAGAACTGTTGAGACGGTACAAAGACCAGTGGTTGTGGGGCTCGGGGGGCGGGAGGGATTCATGTCATCGTTTGTTCCAAACCACAGAACGTGTGCCACCAAGACTGACCCGGATGTGGACCGGGGCCTTGGATGCTACGCTGTAGGCTCCTCAGTTATGTCAGAGGCACCGTCTGGGAGGGGAGGGTGTGTGTGGGAGAGGGGGGCCCTGGGGCCAGGGAT
>NW_027529191.1:574321-585562 GCF_008692635.1 Crocuta crocuta | reverse complement strand
ATAGAGGGGTTGGGAGGGGGGCAGGGCTATGTGAGAAACTTGTCTGCATTCCCCTCAATTTTGCTGAGAACCTAAACCCTTAAGAAGTCTTAATAAAAATTCTCTTCTGTACCTAGAATAACAAACCAGTTCCAGTCACTTGTGAAGAGAAATCGCTGTGATGTGCACAGAACACTCGTTTGGGGTCTGTGTTTAAATAAATATTACTCACGAAAGAGGCAAAATTGAAACGCATATTTATAGATTTTGGCATGAAAACTGGCCCTTTCTACCGGGTTATAGCCCTCACAGCTGGGCCCTCACTGGGCAGCGAGCTGTGCGGGGCTCGCTGCACCAGGCACAGGCCCAGGGGTCCACCGACGGCAGCAAGGTCACCCCCGCAGAGGATGCTGGGATAATGATGTCACTTCCTGTAAACATGCATCTCAAACCCACGGACCCACAGGTGTGGCATGGAAATTACATCAAGGAAGGAACGCATTAATGCTGTTGATGCGTGTCTACAGATAGCCAGGGGTCAGTTCAGAGAAATGTCTCATCCCCGCAGTGCCTGGCCTCCCCTGGCCGAATGGATTTCCTATTAAGTCCCTGTCAGATTACAGGAGCCCAGAAAATTAGCAGGATGGGCGCACAGGCTGCCAAGTGCACGCGGGGGCCTGTCTGTCCACCTCTCCAAGGTGCGCCGGGCGGTTCTCAGAGCGAGTCCTCAGGGCCAGGACTCGGTTCCCCGTTTCGTATTCCCATCTGAGACCCTCTTCCACTCACGGAGGGAGCAGGTGGGCCCAGAGCCGCTGGGAGCCCAGAGCTGGGTCCCAAAGGGCTCGGCGGCACAACCGGACGGCCTTCCGCAGGGAAACGTGCAAGTGCACTCTCTCGGCGGAAACCCACTCGCTCTCAGGCCACCCAAACAGTCGCCAAGGGTTCGCTGGTTTAGGGCGAGCAGAGATTCCTCGGGGAGGCTGGTGAGGACGGCCCGGCACACCTAGGCCGAGAGCCGTCCCGCGACGTCGTCCGGTCCGGGTGGCAAGGGCTAGCCCCCTGGGGTGCTGACAGCTGTGTTTGCCAAGTACCCTCTCTTTGCTGCCCTCTCTGGTCTCCGGTTCTGGGACTCAGAACACACCACTCCTCACTGGTGCTGCCTTCTTCTATTTTACTTCATTTTAATTTCTTTAGTATTTTCTTCTCTGTGTTTTGCTTTGTCTTGGTTCATTTGCTGAACTTTTACATTTATGAATCCTTTCTTCTGCGACATCCTATTTATTGATTCACACCTCAGATATTTTAGTTTTCATCCTTAGAAACTTGGTTTTTAAAATATAGTCCAGGACCACCTGGGTGTCTCAGTCAGTTAAGCATCCAGCTTTGGCTCAGGTCATGATCTCACGGTTGGTGGGTTCGAGCCCCGCGTCGGGCTCTGGGCTCGACGCTCCAGCTCAGAACCTGGAGCTGCTTCTGATTCTGTGTCTCCCTCTCTCTCCGCCCCTCCCCCACTTGTTCTCTGTCTGTCTGTCTGTCTCTCAAAAATAAACATTAAAAAGATAATAAAAATATGGTCCAATTCTCTTCCTAACATGCTCATGCTTGTCTTTTGCCTTAGTAAACAAATAAAGTTCATTAAGTGTTAAACTTACCTACTAATTCCATAATAGGTGATGTTTCTGCGTCTGTTTCTATTCATTGATTTCATTGTCATGAACACTGGATTCTTCTGTTTCTTTCCACGCCTGGCAATTGTTATTGATGCCTGAATGGTAAATGTTACCCTTGAATAGTTTTGATTCCTGTGAATGTTCTGGAACTTTATTCTGAGATGCAGACTCACTTGGTTGCATTCCGTTCTTCTGATGCTTCTCAAGGAGGATCAGAGAGGCTCGTGCCCTGTTCTTGAAGCAATGCTTCCTGACCATTCTACCCGGATCCCTGTGAGCTACAAGGGCTTTCCCCCGACCTTAGCAAACACTCCCTCCCCCGTGACCCACACGTCTCTTTAAATCTTACACTTCTGAGCTTCGTTATGAACAGCAGTGAGACCTTGACAGTGGAGGCTTTGGGTACATCCATGCCTGTCGTAAGAGGGGAAGGTGCAGGTGGCTCAGCAGAAGAGCTCGGAGAGCAAGCTGGATGTGGACGTTTTGGAGGAAATACACCCCGGGTTAACCCCCTGAACACAAGGCGGAGACGGATTACAGCCTGTCGCACATGCAAAGTCCAGTAAAGAATTCATGGAGGATTCAAAGCTGAAGTGAAGTGATCTGAATATACAGCCAGTATGTGCAATCGGCTTAGACCATGGCACGTTGCAAATTATGAGAATGACTTCCAGGAAACTAAGTAACAAGAAGATAAGGCCAGGAAACTTGTATGAACTGAAATATATTATTATGCTTCTTATGCCCAGTGCCTTTGCTTGGAACTTGAAAGCAGCAACAAGAGGCAATTAAGAAAGTATTTATGAAGTGCAGCCACCTTTCAGGAGAGGAAGCAGCGTGCAGGGGACAGACTGACCCCGGGGGTCACAGCATGTGTCTCACACTGTTCTGGGGGTTGTGGGAAAAGCTCAGCATCCCAGAGGCATACAAATAAAATATTTTGCAAAGAGTACTCACAGTAGATATGTGTTTTTATTTATTTTTTATTTTTTTAAAAAATGTTTTATTTATTTCTAGGAGAGAGAGAGACAGCGTGAGCAGGGGAGGATCAGAGAGAGAGGGAGTGACAGACTCTGAAACAGGCTCCAGGCTCTGAGCTGGCAGTCAGCACAGAGCCCGATGCAGGGCTCGAACCCACGAACCGTGAGATATGACCTAAGCGAAAGTCGGATGCTTAACCGACTAAGCCACCCAGGCGCCCCTAGGTATGTGTTTTTAAATTACTGAGATGTATGTCCTTTATTTTTCTATATGTTTATTTATTTATTTTGAGAGAGAGAAAGACAGAAAGGGAGAGCATGCATGAGTAGGGGAGGGGTGGAGAGGGAGAGAGAGAGAGAGAGAGAATCCCAAACAGGCTCTGTGCTGTCAGTGTAGAGCCCAACACGGGGCTTGATCTCACCAACGGTGAGACCATGACCTGATCCGAAGAGTCAGATGCTTAACTGACAGCCCCCCAGGAGCCTGAGATGTATGTCCTTTAAAATGAGGAATGTTTCTTTTATTTTTAAATGAAAAATAGCATTTTTCACTGAGATTTCTTCTTCCCTATCTTAGGTGATTAAAAGTCACAGGATACAATATTCTTTAATGAATAACTCTAACATCAACTAATGCATAATTAATGTGATGATTATATAACATCCAGATGTACTAAAATGCTTGCGCTCACCTTCCCTGAAAAGTTACTATGGAATTACATAATTAATCTCTCTTCCAAGAATAAAAAGTATAACATTAATAATTTTAATATTTATAGTCTCCTGCTTTTCTCTTGAAAGGTAAGCAGTTTTTCAGAGGTGGAAATGCCAACCGCGGGTGGCTGTCCAGCTCCGGCCTCACACCCTCCGTCTGTGGCACAGGGCGCGCTGCCCATGGGCGGGACCCAGCTCCACCGCGGTGGGAACGCGGCCACAGAGGGGGCCGAGAGGGCAGCACAGGGGCTGGGCTCCTGCGGACGCCGACCAGAGCCGCGACCCGGACCCGGAGCCTCTGAGGCCCTCTGCCTCCGCCTCCAGGCAGCCGGCTGCCGCCCTGCCTGAGTCCTGAGCCCCCATCTCTGGAAAGACTGCTCTGGTCACCCCGTTTGGGAAGGAGCACCCCATGCTCTGGTTGTCACCCACCTCATCTGACAAATGTCCATGTCACAATATGATTTGTGCTGTCTGCTTCCCTCCACTGGAAATAATGGTTCATGGAAAGAGGGATTGCTGCCCCCCCATTTTTAACCCGCTGTGCTCCAGCACTCGGAAGAGGTTCCGACACTCAGTAAACCTCCGTCCTATAAATTACGTAAATGGATGTTTCTGAGGCGAACATTGGAGCCAAGTTGAGAGGCTTGTTGTGCACTGACTATGCGCTAGGCACGCTCTCCAGGTGGGTTTCCCGTGCCGAGTCATGAAACCCTCACCCGAAGCCCCTAGGTAAGCACCAACCCGCCTGCACCTTATTGAGCGGGAGGTGAGGTGCCAGAGCCGCATGACGCTGTCACCGCCACCTGCAGGAAGGGCGCCCGGGGCGTGCACACCCTGCCTCCGCGTGGCGCTCCCAGGCCGTTCATGTGAGGTGCATGTGTGTGCACACACATGCGTGCATGTGTACGTGTGTATGTGTGGGTGTGAGCGCAGGTCGATGTGCATGTGTATGTGTGCCCACATACGCACATGCATGTACCTATGTGCACACGTGTGAGTGCATGCATGTGTGCACGTGTGTGCACATACATGTGCATATGTGTATGTATGTGTGCACATGTGCATTCACCAGTGTGTTCATGGATTGCAGTCCACCTGGAGGCTCTCAAGTCCGTTTACAAGCTGCCTGCAGGACACTTGTCAGGACCAGCTCTGCTGTCTCCAGGGCCTGAGTGCCGGCCCTTGAGCTCCAGGTGTGAAATCAGTGAGCCCTGGAGGGGGTGACCAGCTGACAGGTGCGTGCTCACAGGAGTGTGTTCACAGGTATGTGCACACAGGCGCATGCTGACAAGTGTGTGCTCACAGATGTGTGATCACAGGTGCATGTTCACAGGTATGTGCTCACAGGCAGGTACTCACAGGCGTGTGCTCACAGGCTTGTACCGCCCACGTGAAGACGTAGGCTAAGCGGTGTTCTTGGAGTGGCTTTTTGGATCTGGCTGGGGGAGCAGCCTCAAGGCACAGTGGGGTCGGGTGGGAGCTGCACGGGGCACCCGCTTGCAGTACGCCCCCCCTCAACCAGTTGGTGGAGCACGCGGCCCCCCACGCTGGTGTGGGTGAGGACACTTTCTCCCATGAGGGTAGCCGCTCTCGGGTCCCAGGGAGAGACCGTCTTTGTGGGCAAACTTGGGCGAGCATTAGACAGGACTGGTGGCCAGGGCACCAGCCCCCCTTCCTCCCGGGGCCAGTGCTCCTGAAGGCCCTGAGGGCGCGGTGTCACTGTCTGCGAGGCGGGCACACTGGCTGTAATGAGCTCTGTGGTGTCACCGTACAGAATCGTTTAACAGACAGTGTCTGCCTCCCCGGACTCGTGATCCAAGGGAGTCGGTGTCGGGGAGCTGAGTGCAAATCATTCCAGGTGCATCAGGAAAGGGCAAGCTCGGGGAGCGGCCTGGAGACGAGTTTGAAAGGAGAATGCGTTCTCTTTACACTGAGCCAGGGAGGTTGATAACAGATTCAGGGTTTAATGGTTGTTCAGGACAGGTCTGGACTGGTCAGGCTGTGCTGATTTTTGCCAAAGGCTATTTTCAGACCCAGAGAGAAAGGAGTCTGTGAAATAGGATTTCCAGAGTAAGGCAAGTTTTACAGGAAGTTTATAGGCACTTATATTTCAGAAGTGATTGTATCAAAGGAATCCCAACTCAGTGAGGCCCTTGAAAATCTGCACCCTTCAGGGTTGCCCGTGAGCCCGAGACCTCGAGGGGTCAGCTACACTGACTGGTCAGCTACACGGGCTACCCAGCTTGAAAAGGGAGATTAAAGAGGCAGTTTGATGATTTTCAGCTAACCGCCAGGAGTAGTGATGAGTCTAGCTTTTCCTTAGGGAACGGTGATCAAAGCGTAAGACAGAAATACATTAAGAATGTCCAAGCAATCTTCAAATTGAAGTGATTTAAGACTAGCTTTTCTGGTTGAGAAAAGAATTGAAATCTTTTGCAGTGACTGGTGTGGCCACGGCGAAGGTTTTCTAAGGTAAATGTCCCCAAAGGGCAGATGTGTGGATGGGGGAGGTGACAGTGGAGCCACGTGCAGGATGGTCCTTTGGGTGCAGGAATTAAAAATAACAACTTTCAGGGTGTCTGGGTGGTTCAGTCGGTTGAGCGTCTGACTCTTGATCTCAGCCCAGGTCACAGTCCCATGGTTTGTGGGATCGAGCCCCATGGCAGGCTCCACACTGACAGCATGGAGTGTGCTTGGGACTCTCTTTTTCCCTGTGTCTCCCCTGCTTGCACATGTGGGCTCTCTCTCAAAATAAATAAATAAACTTGAAAAAAATCACAGCATTCACTTATGCTGATTCTAAGACAACATATGCCTTTTATAGACCAACAGTCAGTGTCACTCTTCTGCCACCTATGTCCTGAATCAGATGTGGTGCTTGTCCTGAATCGGATGTGGTGCTTGTCCTGAATCGGATGTGGTGCTTGTCCTGAATCGGATGTGGTGCTTGTCCTGTATCAGGTATGGTTCTTGTCCATTCCATGAGCATATTGTACCTGGAAATCCCCTTATGACATTACAAACATAATTATCAAGACAGTTAAAAGATTTTGTTTAGCCCCATCACATTCTCTTTATTTCCAATAGCCATGTGTGTTCATAACATACTTATATTTGGATAAACATTCACACAGTAGGAAAAAATGTATAAAATTTACTATATTCCCAAGTGTGATATAGGAAATGATAAGGATTCACACAGTAATCACAGTGGCCATGTAGATGGGTCATTTCCCTGCTGCAGATTTTGGAGACTGTGGGCCTCCCTAGTCAGAGTTATTCTGAGTTAGGACCAGAGCTCGGGTTTGTTGCACACTGCCCGCACGTTAATGCTATTCCCATTATGTTCTGCGTTCTGTGGCAGAAAAGTACATTCTGATTGCAGTTGTGCTATCTTGTTAGAAGGTGATAACAAGAGAGAAAAGGAAATGTTGGCTGACAATGCTATGTGAGATGGGAAGAATCTGCTAAAAACTAAAATAGTCTGAGATCTTTATATGACCTGAGATGAGGGTAGAAATAGGTATTTAATTTCAGGTTTTGGTACACTAAATATGCTTTCCAGTTTTAAAGATAAATCTTTAAAACAGAAGATAAAATAGAAAATAGAGAAACCCCTAAAATAGTGGAAACATATTTAGTCTTCATATAGGCGTAGGGACAAAGTGGATTCACAAAAGCTCAAAGTAGAGGAAGATCAGAAAAGAGGAGAGAGCACACAAGCAAAGCAAATGGCAAAGGAAAGCAAACAAAAGCCACAGGACAAGATGTTAGGAAAATTCTGGCGTGCAAGCCCCTCGCCCGCGGGAGCTGTCTGTCCTGGGGGTGTCTTCCCATCGGGGGGAGGCTGGGTAGCACCTTTTCCACCGGGATCTGGTTTCAGCCCAGATTGTTTTGGTCCCGTGTTGGCGAGAGACGCAGGGGCTGGCTCCTCTGCCCCCCGTGTTTGACGCCCGCGCTGTGTCTGAGTCCTCTGAGCTGTGAGCGCCACCTGTCACCTTCCATCCCTATGACCACAGGCCTCAGCCGTACAGGGACATGTGTGCTGAACGCTCGCACCAACCCCCGCTGTGCCCAGAGCTTCTGTCCCTCAGGATGCCCCCATGAGGGTCCGCCCTGCACCCCGGAGCCACCTCCACGGGTAGTGACAAACCTGCCCCTCATTTTCTTTCTGTGGCACATGAGCTACTTTGTTGTCTTCTCTGAGGAGCCTCATGCCGGGCTGGTCTTCGTTCCCTACAGGTGATCAGTCTAATTACCTGGACACATATGTTTTCTCCTTTTGAATCCATTACTTTATAAGTGGCTTTGATTTTGGTCACTAGGGATTGATTTTTCCACATAGACAGTCTTCTTTTATAACATGAAGTTTCAGGACATTTAACATTTTATGTACAATTTGCTTAAATTTCATATTTATCCTATCCCACTGTTTTTATTTTTAATCTTCAGAGATGTTTATTATGCTGTGTGTCCTATTATATTCTCAGATCTTCTCATTTCTCCATGTCTTTTTGATTGATTTAAATTTTCTGTTCTCAGATAATCTCCCGCTGCCTTAAAACCCGTCCTGAGAGCCACGTGCTCGCCATGGGCTCTCCCGTCCGTCCTCAGTAGGGAGGGCGCAGAGCTTTGTAAAGCGTGTAGAAAGCGTTGATCTGAGGGGAGGACCGGGTTTCCCAGAACACACGGAAGTTCCGTAGCCTCATGTCTGCCCTTTGTCAGGTGTGATGGGGAAATTGACTCCATAAAGGGAGTTTTATTGATGATCCAAAGTAAAACTGGCAGATAATTGAGCACGAGGCAGGCAGGTGTAGTCGGGCACGAACCGGGCTGTGCGCGTGTCGCGGCCAGACAAGCTGGTGACTCTGCGGGTCACTCCTCCCTGACCCTTGCACACCTCTGAGAAGAGCGGAGGGGATGAGACTCAGGGAAGCGGCCCCTCTCACCTGCTCCATCACCCGCCCGGCCCTTGTGTGGATCAGGAGTCCAAACCTGCCCCCCCCCCCCCCCGCCGTGCGCTCCAAGGGCACAAGGTCGACACCATCCTGGCTGAGCCCTGCGGTCTGAGGACCTGCATTCTGCTGGACCCCAGCCCTCCCGGATGTCGGGCTTCCGTCAAGCTACTGAAGCCTGCCTCAACTTTCCCTCTGTGACATTGGCGTAAAGACCCTCCTAGCTCAGTCCATGTGGGCACGGAGATGCTGCACGAGGAGTGTTTAGCGCAGCTCCTAACGTGCAGGGGCTACTCAACGAACCCCTCCTCACGCGGCCACACGCACGCACGTACAAGTGCAATCACGCCATCTTAGCCCTCAGCTGCCTGTAAAGTGTAGACACAAACTGTTCAGGGCAGAAATGGATTCTGGAGCCGTATGTGCTGGACGTCGAGGTGACGGAGAAACCATTGGCTCAGGCTTTCCTTCTTAGGTCGAACGGGCTCGGGAAGTGGCATGTCTGACCTCCAGTCACGTGCCCGGTTGGCATCAGAAATGGAAAGTGATGGAGGGAGTTTTATTACAGCTCCTGACTGACATTTACGTGCTCAGAGAGAGGGGGTCAGATTGGCATCGCCCTTCCCCTCACCGTAACGCCACAGACGGGTGTCACGATGCTCGGGCCGGGCCGGTGCCTCGTGCTGTGGGTCCACACCTCCGCCCTCCGTGGCTGTGTGTCAGCTAACACACGCACTCTTCCCTGGCCTGTGCCTTAGTGCCAGCGTGGGCCACGTCCAACAGAACGGGGTGATGCCGAGCGAGGTCTGCGTCCTCTCCGATTTCTCTCCTCCCCTGGGGCGGCCCTGCGGCCCCCCGAGCCCCAGCCTCGTCTCCTGCTCCCCCTGCTGTGCGCTCCACGGCTGTGACACTACGTGGAAACTGCCGACCGAGGGTGGCCACGGGGGCCCTTCCAGGGCCTTGTTAATCAGCTTCAGCGAACACGCTTTCTCGTCCGCTGTGGTCGGATGTTGGCGGGACCTGCCCGGTAGTAGACTGTCAGTGTAGACGCAGCGGCACCTGCACGCACTGCTGACCCACAAGCTCTTCCTGGAGGGGGAGCGCCTCGTGCTGGCCCTCCCTGCGACGCGGGCCGGCCTGGTGAGGGGCCAGGCCGCGAGCGGCGGGGCAGAGCAGGCGCACGTCTGCATGAAATGCGCTTCCTTGCGTTGCGGCCGGAGCAGGTCGCGTCAGCCCAGGTGGACCGGGAGGGCGGCCCTGACTAAGGACCCAGGACCCCTCACAACCAGCGTTAGTTACTGGGTGCGCGCGCCCGGGCTCCTGCGCGTGACCGGCGCCGGAGCTTGCGGATTTGGACTCGGGGTTTCCTGACTCCCAACTCCAACCGTTACCTGCCGCTCCTGGTGCATCTGTGTGTCCTCGGGCCACCACCTGGGGTCCTGAGATGCGGGAGGCACAGATGACGGCCCGTCCCTCGAGCGGTCAGGCCGGGAGAGCAGGCGGCTGCCCGACGGCGGCCCGGGAAGGGCTGGTGCAGCGTTCTCCAGCCCGGCCGCCAGCGGCGAGCGGCTGTCCCCAGGCTTCGTCCTCATACGCGTGGACGGAAACACCCCAAAACCAACACATCGGCACGTGTGTTCACCACTTTTTAAAGGAAGAAGTTGACTTTTCCAGTTCTACTGTCTTACTTTTTATTAATATAAATAAAATTAAAATTCAGTACTTCTAGGGAAATAAATTTAGTGATTATTTTGCAGTTACATAAATATGCCAAGAAATAACTTAACAAGCTAACGAAATGCAATATTGAGCCTTAGAGGAGCATAAGACACCATGAATACACAAGTTCAAAAAAGTTATTATTATAATTGATGCTTTTGCATTATTTATAAAAATATTGCTTCACACAGAATCTGTTAAGTTTCCTAGGAATACAAATTGAAAAGTAACACAATCCACTTTTAAAATATGATTTTTTTAACATTGAAAATGCTAACGTATGCAATTTCACACATTAGCCTGTGCAAACGTAGAATCTGTAAATTAAATTAAAAAAATCAGTTTTGGTTTTTCTTTTTTTTTTAAACATTTATTTTTTAATTCTTTTTATTTATTTCTAGGAGAGAGAGAGAGACAGCATGAGCAAGGGAGGGTCAGAGAGAGAGGGAGTCACAGACTCTGAAACAGGCTCCAGGCTCTGAGCTGGCAGTCAGCACAGAGCCCGACGCGGGGCTCGAACCCACGAACCGCGAGATCATGACCTGAGCGAAAGTCGGACGCTTAACCGACTAAGCCACCCAGGTGCCCCAGTTTTGGTTTTTCTATCCAAGACTAACTTAGCTTCTTTCAAACACCTTGGTTTCCTCATGTACATGGAAAACTATATAAGATTTAGTAACACAATTAAACTAAGAATAAATAATACTTGAGATATTTTTCACATTAATGCAACGGCTGAGCCATCGAAAACTTACAAGCAGAAAATATGCCGAACGAGGGTGTGAAGTGCAGGGTGGGGACCGGCCCGCTGGGTCCGGGGCCCCGCGGTGCGTGGGGAGGAGCAGCGATGGGGGACAATGAGGGGGGTCCGTACTGCTGGCGCCCCGTCCTCCAGCCCCCCAGGCCTCCGGGGACGCCTCCAGAGTGGCCTCCAGCCTCACCGCCCCGCACGCTTCAGCCCAAACACCGCTTCACACACCGCCGCCAGGGCGGGGGTCTGGCCTCACTCAGGGTCACATCGGCCTGTCTAGTCGTCGTCACTGCCGCCCTTGCTGGAGCGCACAGCCCGCCACTGAGTGTGCTTGCGGGTCGGGCCGGCCCGTCAGGGCGCTGGGGACGCAGCCCCGTCCCCCCTGCAGCGTCCGGGCGTCGTGGGGCCTCTTTTCTCACCCCCAGGCTGGCAGGCGTCTTGCAGAACTTTAAGAATCGGGCCGTTTCCGATGG
>NW_027529191.1:567316-574241 GCF_008692635.1 Crocuta crocuta | reverse complement strand
CCAGTTCCCGTGTCGCCTCCACGGCCCGCAGGGCGCGCTGCACCCACAGGCCGCCGCCCTCACCAGAGCCTCCCAGGGGCCCGGTCTCCCTCGGGCGGGTCTGCGAGGCCGCGTCCTCACCCACCGTCCCCTGCGAAGCCGTCGGGGCCCGTGCCTCCCCGCGCAGCTGCAGCTGGCCCGGCTCCCTCGGGGGCAGCACCCGGGCAGCACCCACCGCCTGTCTGAGGAGGCGTCGGCGGTCCGGCAGCTGAAGGACTCCGCGAAGGCAGCGATGTGCGCTATCGACTCTCGTCGGTGCCCCTCCTATAGAGGCGGAAGCTGAGGGCCCTCTGAGTACGAGCCCTGTGCCCCAACTTCTCCGGTCCGCCGCTGGGTGCGAGGAAGAGCAAGCGGCAGGACCCAGAATTCTGCCCTAAACCGGACTGCGGAAACGTCTGTTCCCCTTAGTTGAATAAACATACTGCGCTACGGTTTACGCACAGAAAGTGCATACTTTGTGTGACATTTCACTGAGTTCTGGTAAATGCCTACGTGTGGAACTGCAGCAGTGGTTGCCATGGAGACCGCCTCCTTGACCACAGAACGCTTCTGTGCACCTGTCCCCTCAGGGGACCTGTCCTGCACACCTCTCTCCCCAGGTGACCTGTCATCTGCACCTGTTTCCCCAGGTGACCTGTCCTGTGCACCTGTCTTCCCTCGTGACCTGTCCTGTGCACCTGTCTCCCCAGGGGACCTGTCCTGCGCACCTGTCTCCCCAGGTGACCCGTTCTGTGCACCTGTCTCCCCAGGGGACCTGTCCTCTGCACCTGTCCCACCAGGGGACCTGTCCTGCGCACCTGTCTCCCCAGGGGACCTGTCCTGCGCACCTGTCTCCCCAGGTGACCCGTTCTGTGCCCCTGTCCCCCCAGGGGACCTGTCCTGTGCACCTGTCCCCTCAGGGGACCTGTCCTGCACACCTGTCTCCCCAGGTGACCTGTCATCTGCACCTGTTTCCCCAGGGGACCTGTCCTATGCACCTGTCTCCCCTCGTGACCTGTCCTGTGCACCTGTCTCCCCAGGGGACCTGTCCTGCACACCTGTCTCCCCAGGTGACCCGTTCTGTGCACCTGTCTCCCAGGGGACCTGTCCTGTGCGCATGTCTCCCCTCGTGACCTTCCCTGTGCACCTGTCTCCCCAGGTGACCTTTCCTGTGCACCTGTCTCCCCTTGTGACCTGTCCTGTGCACCTGTCACAGGTGACCCTCATTCAGTCCTTGTGACTGCTGGCCAGCTGTGCCTGTTCCTGAACAGAATGTGAATTAAATCACATTATATGAACTCCTCTGTGTCTGTCCATTGTTCGCCATGTTTTTTAGATTCATTCTTATTATTGGGAACGTTTAGTATCATATGGATGCACATTCCATATTCTGATTTTCCATGCACTCCTGGGTGGATGCTTACTTTGTTTTTGTTATTATTTAACAGTTTGGAGACGTTATGAATAAAATTATTCCAAACATTCATGCAAAAGGTATTTTATGGGTGTGTGCTTTCGTTTTAGAGCAAGAAAAAAATCTCTTTAAAAATCTAATGAAATAGGGGCACCTGAGTGGCATTGGTTAGGCATCCGACCCCTGGTTTTGGCTCAGGCCATGATCCCACGGTTTGTGAGATGGAGCCTACACCGGGCTCCGTGCTGACAGCTCGGGGCCTGCTCGGAATTCTCTGCCTCCCTCTCTCTCTGCCCCTCCCTCATTCACCTGTTTATACACTCTCCCTCTCTCTCAAAAATAAATAAGCATTTTAAAAAAGTAATAAAATGAGGAGTGCCTGGCTGGCTCATTTGGTAGAGCATACGACTCTTAATATCAAGGTCGTGAGTTCAAGCCCCACATTGGGTATGGAATCCACATAAAATAAATTTTTAAAAATCCAAAGAAATTGTAGGGTTTTTTTTGTTCTTTTTCAATGGTGTAGATTTTTTTCACATGTAAAACAGTTCAAATATTTACTCATAGAGATGAATACTTCGAATGTGTAGAACCCTTTTCCAGCCTCAACCATAAATAGGCTGTGTGCAGATGGGACCTGCAATATCCACGTAGAGTAAATTTGAGACCTAAAAATTCTCTTGTCGTTACATTAAAATCATTTGCTCATCAGGACGGGAAGGCCACTTATTTCATTTTCACAGCAAAAGTAA
Organism: Crocuta crocuta; assembly: GCF_008692635.1. Lineage (NCBI taxonomy): Eukaryota > Metazoa > Chordata > Mammalia > Carnivora > Hyaenidae > Crocuta > Crocuta crocuta. The sequence continues at coordinate 572,057 of NW_027529191.1, read as the reverse complement.
CACAAGAGAAAGTTGTACTCTGTTGCATACTTAGAGTTTGTAGGGCGAAACTATGAAATTTATGAAATTACATAAAATTGTGTGATTTTCACAAAAACGGCTCCACAACGAAACTTGCACTTGCTCATGTCTGAGCCCGAGGGCCACCCCTTGGTGGGAGATGAGAAGGCAGCTGGGTTTCAGGTCAGCCCCTTGGCCAGAAAAACAGTGGGCACTGGACTGGGAGGGGCTGGTGTGCGGTGGTCTTTCTGGAAGGGCCGGGCTGAAGTCCCTCCCCATCACTGCGTCCCTCCCCGAGCCGCACAGCCACACCCTCGCGGGCAGACTCTCGACCACCGGCCACCTTGGCCCATGAGTTTCCTTTTCTCCCTTCCCCTCGGTTCTGACGTCTGTCTTCGCAAGCGTCCCCACCAGCCCGCCCACTTCTGCGGGTCCGGTGAGTTCAGAAGGTTTGTCTCCTTCTCTTGAGAAGAAGCGGTTGTTGAGTGGACGCAGGTGCGAAGACCAGTGTGGACTCTAACACAGTCAACCTCAGCTAGAGGCTGGGTCGCTCCCAGCCCCCGCCCCGGCCGCCCGGGGCCCCGCCGTGTGCACAGCTGCCTCCAGCCCATCTCCGGGATCGGCCTGGTTCCGCAGTCCTTCCTCCACTTCAGCCATTGCTGCTTTACTGGAACTGCGAGTGCTTTATTTGACTCTTTTTTTCTAGTAAAGACAGATGGTCGAGTCCAACTGCACCCATTTCAAAAATAACATGTGACTGCTCACATACTGTTTTGGGTTTCGTAACCACTGTTTGCTTCATATATTACGTTAAAATTGGGCCGGAAGTTAGAACATCCGTATTCCAGGACCGTCCCCCACTGCGGAGGCTGAAGACGAACACCTAGTTGCAGAGGCCTGTAGGCCCCGTGCACGCGTGTTCTGCCTCCGCTGACCCACCTACCACGTGCGCCTTGAGTGTGCGGCATTGAGAACATGGAACTGAGGAAATGGGAAGTGGCCACACTGAGCAAAGAGTGGAGGCAGAGGAAGAGATGATGAAAGAAAATAATCAAAACGTATGTGGAAAAGGGTAGTCTCCTCCTGGTTGGACGTTTTTGAGAAGAACCAGGAACGTTTATAATAGGTAAAACATCAGCCCTGTTTCTTTCTTTCTTTTTTTTTTTTTAATGTTTTATTTATTTCTAGGAGAGAGAGAGAGACAGCGTGAGCAGGGGAGGGTCAGAGAGAGAGGGAGTCGCAGACTGAAACAGGCTCCAGGCTCTGAGCCGGCAGTCAGCACAGAGCCCGACGCAGGGCTCGAACCCACGAACCGCGAGATCATGACCTGAGCGAAAGTCGGACGCTTCACCGACTAAGCCACCCGGGCGCCCCGCATCAGCCCTGTTTCTCAGTAAAATATAAATGTCACAAGGTATCATGAATTCTGGATACCACAGCACTTTGAATTTTTAAATTCTCATCAAATGCTAGGAATTGTTTCCTGAAGATGCCGCAGGGGTCTTGCCTCTGCTGGCCGGGGTCGACCCAGCGGCTGAGGGCTGGAGTCGGCGAAGGAGACACGGAGCAGCCTCTTCAGGGGGACTGCGCCAATTTATTTTTCAGCTTAGGATTTTTATAGCAAATCCAAACACTCATGCTTAAACATTTTACATTTTTAGAAAGCTCTTGGCAACAGTGATTTCACGGTACAAGAATTCCACTTAAACCAATAAAATTTAACCAGATAGTCAATAACGAAGTCCTACATATTCTTTACTACGCATGGCAGGATATCTAAGGATAAGTGAAGCATATTGCCAGAATACATGAGATCAAAGCGCCCTTTAATTGTTTAAGTTCAGCGGGCAAGCAAGAACAGGATCGACTTGTACCCGCGGTTGTAGGTGATAGACTCTCACAACCCCTTACTAAGAAAGAACAATGTCAACATTTATCACAGAGGACGTGAGGAAATGTTTTACATGGATCAACTAGAATTTGGTCTCTGCACTTACAGGTCTCATTCTTTGGCCAGAACAATCCATAAATTGCCTCACAGGCTTGAGGCCAGGGGCAGCAGGCAAATATTTCTCTAACACTTTTCCAAGAAAGTCCTCCAAAACTACTAAGTCTTGTTTTGTCTCTGCTTATGGCATAATATGTGTTCTTATTGGCAATTAGACCCATACAAGGAAAATGAATTCCAGGTCTCTTATAGACCCCATGTGTACCGGACTGTCTCCAATTTTGCTAATTGCTACAATAATCATTAGACAACATCTGATTGAGGGGGCAGACATGATATTTAGGTACACTCTGTTTTGGAGAAAGCGGCGGGGGGGAACTTTGGGCAACTCTGGTTTCATAATAACCCCAGAATAGACTAACAGCAGAAATCATAGTAAAAGACACAGACTAAACAGAGAGAAGGGATTCTTCAGGGGGTTCTTCCGATTGCCTTGCAGTCCTTTCCCATGGGTTTTTCCCTGGGCCTTGCCGTCAGGGATGACCTGCGCAGTTTCGGTCTCCGACAGATGCCTACACACCATTGCACAGATCTGATAAGGTCACTGTCGAATTTTAGGACAGTTATCAGCCTAAATGTGAGAGCACGAGACCTTCTCCTGGGGAGTGTGCGCTGAGCAGACCTCCCAAGCCAGCTCCTTGCCTTGGGGAGCAGCCCTGAGCCCTCCCCTCCCCAAGGCAGCCTCACTTCCACCCTCCCCTGAGCCCCAACTATCATCCTCACCAAGGATACAGGCCTCTCTTCCCTCGTCTACATCACAGTTGCTGTGGACATTTCCTGGGGACCCAGTGAGAGCGAGCTGAAGGGATGCCCGCGCCCATCACTGCCGCCATGGTGCGTTCCCATCCACTGACGGCTAGCGCCCCAGGACAGTGTCTCAACTCAAACAGAAGGATCTGGAGGGGCAGAGAAAACACTTAGAATGGATGGGATGTACATCTTTGGTGACTAGTACATACCTTACCTATAGTTTAGACTTAAATATTGAGTCTTGTCCAAGAAATAGTTCATTCCTGGTCAAATGAGCTCATTCGACTGACATCCTATACCCCATCGTAATACAGAATAGAATTATAGCAAATCATAAATTATACTATTCCAGGCTTATAAATCATTGTGTATTCATAGAATAATATTCACATGGTAGCATGCACAAGTTCTTACCGAACACACTTAAGCAAAAAGAGGAAAATACACTGCACTGGGCTTTGTCGGCACAGCGTGTGAGCATCTGTGGTTGTGCGTGATGTGACGTGTATTACTAGAGCCGCACAGAGGTGGAAGGTGTGACGCATTTACAGAATGTCCTTTAGCAACGTGGCAAGGTCACGATGACTTACTTCACAGAACTGCTTTAACCAAATAAAAGAGGACAAAGCTGATTCGTTCGCTAGCTGTGCAGTAACTAGTTCTTAGCTATACGGCAATATTTACCAGGTTAACAGCGATGTGTTTCCTTCTTGGCTGTTTGGTGTGCTCCTCCTTCCACCCTCCTGTTTTTATTTTTTTAATTTTTTTTAATGTTTTATTTATTTCTGAGAGAGAGAGAGACAGCGTGAGCAGGGGAGGGTCAGAGAGAGAGGGAGACACAGAATCTGAAACAGGCTCCAGGCTCTGAGCTGTCAGCAGAGAGCCCGACGCGGGGCTCGAACCCACGAACCACGAGATCATGACCTGAGCCGAAGTCGGACGCTTAACCGACTAAGCCACCCAGGCGTCCCGCACCCTCCCTGTTTTTAATGCATTAATAATCACCCAAGGAACAGCAGCAACAAAACCCATCATCACACTGTTGTTACTACAGAGTTGAATATTATCCCAAGATTTTCTGTGATTATAGCCAAATTACATTTTCCTTCCTTACTAGAAATAATTGCTTCATGGAGACCACCAGCTGTTAGACCCTGTTTTGATAGCCCAAACTGAACATACCTGAGAATGAGAAAAAAAAATCTTTTACAAAGCTGGTAATAAGAATACTTTTGAAACTTCTATCACTACATCTCTGGGGGAAAAGCCTAACTGAAAAGCTGACTTTTAAAAATGATCTCTTTGCCATCGGCAATCTGGAAGAGGCCACAGTTGGTGTGGCACTAATCTGAGCCATTTCAAACACACTAAGACTGGCAGAAAAATGACAACTCTCCATGGCAAGTTCAAACACAAAATGAATGTTTTGAGGTAGCAGTCCAGTGTTTAATAATTAATTTTTATTATAATTGAAGTATGGAAAACAATGTACTTCCAGACTCAGAAAATCACAGACCTGCTAATATGGCTTAAGCATTATATAATGTTGGAGAATTTCCCAAGAGTTGCTGAAAATTAGAGACATTAATTTTCTAGTCTGAAAGGTAATTCGTTAATACAAAGTATAGAAATAAAAATGAAAAGAAAGCCACCTCACCATAAACCAAGCATATACCCCACCTTGTACTCCCCTTGCTTATGTTAAGATGGTTTTGAACCCCGTGGGAAGTCTGGTTCCGTCCCCGCAGCACGTGGGGAGGCAAGGGAGGGGGTCACCCTGCAGAAGCAGGGCGGGAGGTGGCGGTGCCAGGAGGCCCCGGAACCTTCCCTGGAGCCGAGCCCCCACGTGAGCCGTCTCGGGCAGCTGGGCCAGGCTGCAGGCCCTGACTGTGCCCTCGGGGGACACGTCCCAGCAGGGGCAGGACGGGCGTGGACGGGCCACGGTGAGGCTGCAGCTCTGGGGACAGGGACAGACAGGAGCCT
>NW_027529191.1:564585-567203 GCF_008692635.1 Crocuta crocuta | reverse complement strand
CAGGGACAGGCCGGAGGCGGGGGGGGGGGGGGGGCAGGCCCGGGGCACACAGATACCGTCTCAGGCAGGGACGGGGCCGTGGGGCCGGAGAGAAGGTCTGAGACCTGGCGGGAAGTCGGCCCTCGAAAGCCCCGGGGCACGTGTGCCAGCACCAGGGTCGCAGGGCCGGGCCAGGACGTGCTGGGAGGAGGCACCGGGGCAGGTGGGTGAGGCCGCCTGGGGGAGGGTCCTTCCGTTAGAGACCCCCACCCACCCGCAGTCCTTCCCGCCCGCAGGAAACGGGGGTGCTCAGCCAGCGAGCCCCTTTGTGGTGGAGGCGGGTCCCTAGCGAGAGTCGAGGTTTTCGCGCCTTGTGAAGAGCCCCGAGTCCCACGCTGAGTCCCCGAAGTCGGCCGCGTCTTTGGTCGTGGGGTCACGAGGGCGTCAGCGCTGANGCGCTGAGCAGGCAGGAGGAGGTGGCCCCTCTTCCCTGCCCCCGAGAGAATTCCTCAAACCGCCAACTGGAAACAGCGTCAAGGGGCAGGTGTCCTGCCTACGTCACTGGGAAGTCGCCCCTGTTCTACCAAATGTATGAAGACTGTTTTAAGAGGCTTGTTTGACCAAGTCCATGTGACACCCCTACAGAGGCCTGACTTACACCGCACAAAGTGTGTCTACACTCTACGGCCTCGTTAGATAACCTCACACTCAGCATAACCACTGTGCTCGTCCAGCGCCAGGGCCCCGGGTATCCCGCTCTGGGGGGTGTGACAGCGAATGCTTGGCAGGTGTTAATTCAGCGTAAAAACCGCGTTGTTGTTTTACCCAAGCAGCGTGAGCAGATGCTCATAAAATACCAAATACAAGAAGACCTGTCAGTAGGCGTTGCCTGGAGCAGCCCAGGATCCTGACTTAGGCCGGGGTGGGGGGGGGCTCCCTGGACCAAAGCGCCTGAACTAGGAGCTCCTGCGCGGCTCGAGGCCGTGTGTAGACGTCCCGGCGGACTGCCCACTACCTGTTCCCGTGTCTACACCGCCCGTCCCCATGTCTACACCGCTCATCCTTGTGTCTATACCAATTGTCCCCGTGTCTACACTGCCCATCCCAGTGTCTACACCAACTGTCCCAGTGTCTACACAGCCCGTCCCCATGTCTACACTGCCCGTCACAGTGTCTACACCACCCGTCCCTGTGTCTACACCATCTGTCCCCTTGTCTACACCGCCCATCCCAGTGTCTATGCCACCCATCCCCGTGTCTACACCATCCATCCCATTGTCTACACCACCCATCCTAGTGTCTACACTGCCCATCCCCATGTCTATACCTCCCATCCCTGTGTCTACGCCGCCTGTCTCAGTGTCTACACTGCCCATCCCCATGTCTACACCACCCGTCCCTGTGTCTACACCGCCCATTGCAGTGTCCACACCACTCATCCTGTGTCTACACCACCAGTCCCCGTGTCTACACTGCCCATCCCCATGTCTACACAACCTGTCCCCGTGTCTACACCGCTCATCCCTGTGTCTACACCAATTGTCCCAGTGTCTACACCACCCATCCCCGTGTCTACACTGCCCATCCCAGTGTCTACACCAACTGTCCCAGTGTCTACACAGCCCGTCCCCATGTCTACACCGCCCATCCCCGTGTCTACACCGCTCATCCCTGTGTCTACATCAATTGTCCCAGTGTCTACACAGCCCATCCCCATGTCTACACCACCCGTCCCCATGTCTACACTGCCTGTCCCAGTGCCTAACCAGAGGCGCATGTGGTGTATATGGAGGGGATGCGTCTTCACATAGAAGTTCTCGGACTCTGGCTGTGGGAACGTGCAGTTTTCACGCCTGACCTTCCTGATTCTGTAAGGTAAGAAGCTTTTGCTCAGTGCCAGTTCCTCAAGGCAGGTGTGTTTATCTGTGGGGCTGTGATGTTTTTACAGAATCACTTGAAGAAATTGAAACACCCCAAGATTCACTTACAGCTTTTTTCGGTTTGTTCAAATTCATTACAAGAGACCGAAGCTTGGAAAAAGGATTAGACAGTGGACAAGCTGTCAGATTTGGCCCTTTGAGAACAAATCGAAGTAAAAATGAAAAATGAACTTAAGATCTATACCTACTCGATTAAAAAACATTTTACATCAAAGCTTGTGAAGAATAAACTACATTCTAAGAATAGCCTGCTAACTAAAACTCAGAGATTCGCACAGGCGGCTCTGTTCACAGGATGCCTTAGACACTGGGGGTCGGCGGCCCGATGACCAGGAAGACACTTGAAAGGGAGGCAGATCTGGAGGAACAGGTCCAATCACAATATAAGTAGTTTGGGGAGAAAGTCAAGGTTATAAGTAGTTTGGGGAGAAAGTCAAGGTATTACCAAAAACTATATGACAAGAAACGTGATTCTAAGAGTGACAGGCTCCCGGGCCCGTTCGGAGCGCTGGGGGTTGTGGCCGCCGTTCGTGATGGGAGAAATCACTGAGTGTCAGCTAAAGGTCAGTGAAAATGAACGCAGCTTCCCCCCCAGGACCCCCGGGCTGCAGGCGAGTCCAGTGGAAGGAGCCGGAAGCCAGCAGGTGCGCTGCCCACGCAGCCGCCAGCAGCCCACAGGACCCCCGTGCCCCACATCGG
>NW_027529191.1:552274-564525 GCF_008692635.1 Crocuta crocuta | reverse complement strand
CAGGGAGGCCCGTACGGCCGGTGTCTGCTCCCAGCCCCCTAGACACACACGAGGCTCTAGGAAGGACGCCCTGCGACCCGGACTCAGGTGTTGTGCAGGAGACACCCAGGAAGCTTCCCGCTGGGATCCCACGTGCCGGGCTCCTGGACGGACATCCCTCCCAGGCACTACAGTAAATGGTGAAATTCAGAGAAGAATGAAGCAATTGCTTTGAAAATCCCCCACTGAACTTACAGCTCTAAGTTGTCCCTAAAATCCAACTTGATGAAAAAATATTTATAATAAAAAGGTAAAATATGAAGGGACACTGTTTTGAAAGTTTTGTGCTCTACTGAAGGAATCAGCAGTCAATTATGGTGAGGGGCTTACCTCGGGGGAAGCCCGGGGCCTCTGAGCTCGGCGAGGGCGGGGGCCGGGCTGGCGCCGGCCGCCCTCCTGCAGCGCCTGGGAGCCCAGGAGGCAGGGCCCTCGTGCTCTGGGGAAGCGAGTTGCCCTGAGAGACATGTAGCTGTTGCCCATCGCGGGCAGAACAGGAGTGGTGTGACATTAGCTGTGAGGACGAAAGGAGAGGCCTGTGCTCGGCTCCATTTTTCTTGCTGTCGATTGGATTCCGGTTTGCAGCTAACGGACTTCGCGGTCCTGCCGCCCGATGTGTCTTCCCCTGTGGGGACCGCGGGCCGGGTGAGCGCCTGCGGCTGGGCCCCTTGCGATTCGGCGGAGGTGCTGCCATGAGCGAGGCTCGTCCACACGGACACGGGTTTTCCTGGAAGCCAGACCCCAGAGCGATGTGCGGGGTGGGGGGGCCCAGAGAGATACTGTGACGCAGCAGGTCCGAGATGCGTTCGCGGGCAGGTAGGCAGAACAGGGAAAACTGCTTTCTGAGCGCTGGGAGATTTCATTTTTAAAATGAATTCGCTCAAACATTCATGATGTTTACAGTATGGAAAATACAGTAGGAAGCACACAGCCCCCGGGGTAGAAACAGAAGATTGAAATGAAATAAGAATAACCCTCCACAAGTACACAGAAATTCATGACATTTGGGAAGAAGAAAATGCAGGCACTCCCTGCAGTGTGGTTCGGTGAGTCAATGCTTCGTTATAAATCATGAAATGCACCGCTGGTTTCCGGGGTTTCAGCGCGAGGACATCTGTGTAACATCCTCAGATGCCGCCGCCCGCCGCGTGCAGTTGTCTTTTATAACCCGTTTATTAGCTGCCGATCGGGAAACTAGATAATGGAACAACCCTACTACGGACCCCGTCCCCATTTTAATAAAGCGCGACTGAGTTTATCCCCACAGTAGTATCAACACAGATGCAACATTGTGGTGTGGACAGCTGTCGGGTGTGCCGGGGCTGCAGGACGCCACCTGGTCAGGTGACGTCCCCGCAGACGTCACTGGCACAGTTCAAGGCTGGCAGTGTGGTGAGACCGAGTGCTTTTAACCTTGTTCTCTGTGCTCATGTCCAGGGACTTCGTGATTCACCGCAGGGCGGTTTTGTTCACTTACGCGTGCCGTCCTTCCTCGGCCTTTGTCCCGGGGAAAACGCCGCACACCGTCCGGTACCCGTTCTGCACAGCGCCGCATTCGGCCACATGCTTGTAGACACGCTGCTTTACCCCCGGCCATGCGGCGAGGTGACTAAAGCAGTGGTCCTCGGAGGAAGGGACTGGAGGGGAGCCGAAGGGGCGGGGAGGGTGTGAAGTGCCGTGGGGGCCGGCCAGGGTCTGCCCGGGACTGTCCTCACCTGGGCCAGGTGGGATTCGGGCACCTTCTCCTACGGACCCCGCCCACCAAAGAACATCAAGATTCAACCGAGATGCTCTACTGTCCCAGAACCTGGGGCCACACCGCCTGCGTCACTGAAGGTCTGTGGCTTTGTCCCTGGAGACTCTGGTGCTGCACGAGACCCCCACCCCCCCACCGGAAGACCCCACCCCGGCGACAGAGGCGGCCCTCACACTCATCACTGGTGTTTGGTCACAGTGGGAGAGTCACTGTCATATTGTGGGGTGACCGGAGGTGCCGTGTAGATGGATGGGTTTACTGTTGCTTTAAAACATTTTTTTAAATGTTTATTTATTTTGGGGGGAGATAGAGAAAGAGGCAGAAAGAGAGAGAGAGAAACAGAGCATAGGTGGGGGAGGGGCAGAGAGAGAGGGAGACAGAATCCAAAGCAGGGAAGCTGTCTGTGCTGACAGCTCAGGGCCTGACGTGGGGCTCGAACTCATGAAACGGGAGATCATGAGCTGAGCCAAAGTCAGAGCCCCCCAGACGCCCCTCCTGTTGCTTTTTGGTTGGAGTTATGTGGGTTTCAGCCTGAAAGCTGTGATGACCAGCTAGTGGGGCCACCGCAGTCCCTGACGGCCTGGCTCCCGGACCCTCCCTGACTCTGCACAGCGTGCTGTCCGTCCCTGAGGCCGGGGTCCTGCCCATCGGTCTATTTCAGCCCCTGAGTGGAGGCGCCTGAGGGCCCTGTGGGGCGTGCTGGGCTCTGTGGGAATTACGGAGATTTTCTATCCTTTGTGCTGAAAATGTGAGAAGTGCGATAAAAGCAGAGCATCGGCAAAAAATGCATGAAACACAAATCCAGCTGTTTTCACATATCGGTCTCTACCCCTGACGCCCACCCAGTGTGGAGGGTCAACGTCCACACTGAAAATTGGGTGAGAGATAAACATTTTCATTCTGGTTTTCATTCCGGATGGAGGGGCTGCCTCACCAAATTAAGTTCCTTGGTAAAAGCCTGCAAACGTCCTTTCTGAATATACTATTTAAAACAGCTGCTTAAAATACAGCAGAGGGATCAGTAAATAAAATCTTTTCAAGGAGATGAATCAGTGAGATCTTGTGAGGTAGCTGAGGAGACACCCAGTTCTCCGTTTGGAGATTAAAATTCCATATTCCAGATGTTAAAATGGTCCTGAAGCTTTGCTTTGTAGAACAGCTGCCGAGGCGGGAGACACTGAGGTGGGAGAGAACTCANAGTAGACACATCGGGTCTGGAAAGGTCTCACGTTGCGGATGGTGGGGAAGAACTTGATAAAAACTAACCAAATGGCTGGACGACATAATCCTCAGGCATCTGCTCAGTTGGGATTGGAGCAAAGCCTCCGGGAGAAGGACCCCGTCCTGTCACCAAAGTACTGGAACGTGTAAGGATCTCGCCTCAGGAACTGCGGGTCCCCTCTCTCTCGAGGGGCACCCCCGAGGGCGGGGACGATGTGGGGGATCGGTCTGGCCGGGGGACGGTGCGGGTGGGCACCCCATCCCTGCGGCAGCGGGCAGCACGCACACGGCCCCGTGTGGCCTCCTCGCGGGGAAGGGGCGTGTGGGGAGGGAGGGCACACGAGCTGGCCCCGCAGGGAGGCAGCCGGGAGCCTCCGTGTCCACCTGAGCCCAGAGCGCAGACCCCGGGGAGACCCGTGCTCAGGGCACTGCCGGTGCGACGACCACGGCCAGGCGGGCACTGCGGCCCCGCAGACCTTCCGTTCGGGGTGACCCTGCGGAGGCTGGAGCGAGACCAGCTGTGAACTGAGGTCGACACAGCCCGGAGCCTCCCGGCTCTTCCTCCATCTCCCTCCGCGGACGTGCCGTCGGACCGCGCCGCCCCGCAGCTGATCCAGCCCACACTTCCTGAAGGAAGTGCACGTGCATGCAGGCAGCACACAGACACAGACACGCACACGTGCACACACACAGACATGCGCATATGTGCACACACAGACACGCGCACACATGCACACATACAGACACAGACACACAGACACAGGCACACACAGGCAAACACATACACATGCACACGTGTACACACAGACACACACGTTCAGACGCGCACACACAGACACATGCAGACACACCGACACACACAGACACAGACACACAGACACACACACGCACACATGCAATATGCTCACATACACGCTGACACACACACACATGGGCTCACGCACAAACACACGCAGACATACGTGCACACAGACATGCACACAGACACACCCCCACGGACGGCTGTCCCCTCTGCCCCCGGGCAGCTCTGCCCTGAAGGAAGACAGAGTCCGGGTGTTAGAAACCCCAGAGCTGTGTTCTCTTTCCGTCTGGAGGCTGAGGTCCAACCGTGAGTGGCCCACAGGCCGTGCTCCCCCGGGGGCTCTAGGGGAGGGTCCCGCCTGCCCCCCTGGGCCTACGGCCACGTGGCACCAGCCTCTGCCTGTGTGATCACATCGCCCCATCCTCCGTGTACCAAGGCCCACTCTCCACGGGCACTCACACGGGCGCGCGAGCCGGAGCCCAGCTGCTCTGGGGAAGCTTCTCGCTCTGGGGCTGGGATCTGGGGTGATATTCCCAGGACTCTGGGGGCAGACGCAGGAAGGGGATCGGGGAGCTGGGCCTCTCTCTGAGTGGGGGCAGCCCCCCTGTGCCCCCCTGCGCTCCCGGGGGCGCCCCTCCTGCCCTCTGCTCCACCTGCCTGCGTCGTCTAGGCCGCTGAGCCCACAGGCCGCCCTCCCCAAGCACCACACCGTCCGGCCCGAATGTGAACCCCCCTTGCCTCTCCTGGCCTGAGCATCTCAGCAGCTGTGACAAGATGCATGATGCCACTTTGGCGTTGGGAACCTTCAGTCTGTCTCTTTCCTGCCCTTCTGTTTTTCCCTATGATTTCCTGTGACATACAGAGCACGTAATTCTCTGTGGAGTCGGGCCTCACGCTCCATCATAAAACAGAGCAAACCTGAAAATACGGAACCGCGTTTTACAGCTATGTTTACGCCCTGATTGTTTTATTGCTTTGGTTCAGGCTGAGCGTCTCCCACAGCTGCCCAGCTCGCAGAGGACGTGAGATCGGGGGGCTTCAGGCCCGGAAGCGAACCCTGGAAGGTGTCAGAACATAACAGGATAAAACAGAACATGCACATTCATATCTTCAGACAACCTGCTGTGAAAGCAGTGACAGTGTGCTGGGTAGGTCACAAAATCTCGTGTCTGGGCCTGACTGGACGTGGCCACCGTGTGCACTCTGGAGCCGGGACACAGGGCACGGATGACCGCACTCTGCCACGGCGCCCATTGTTGTTGGGATGGGACTGTAACTTAGTATCTAAAATCATCTTACACTTTACAGCAGGAAAAAGATCTCTGTCACATTGTCATCTCCTTTGGGGACCTATCTCTTGAGGCGACTTGACTTTTCAATTAAATTTGGTCACCGTAGTAACAGTAACCCCCTCATTCCAAACCCCAGGCCCTCACCTGCTCTGAGCCCAACACGTGAACATTGTTTCTTCCCTGAGAATTTCATACTTTAATTTTGAAATGGAAAAGGAGACAATTAAAACTTCTTTTTTTAGCTGGGACGCCCATGCCCAGTGAGGTGTCCAGATCGGAAGGCCAGCGCTGCTCAGGAGAGGGGTGAGGGCGCTTCTGGGTCTCTCCCTGCCAGGTGCGCGAGCAGGAAGGGGCAGGTTAGGAAGCCTCTGAACCGTGGCGACATCACATCACAGGTCGGTGACCCACATTCATCTGCAATTTAGAAGCGCTTAGCTGGAAACAGCAGAGGAAGCAGGAGTCGTATGTACAGGTTACGCATCATTAATACAAACTCCAAAGAGAATGGCTGACACACTTCTCTCCAAACTTGAGGGAGTTTTGATCATGAAAAAACACACTAATGTTCAAAATACCAAGTGGGGAATTACGAGAGGGATAAAGGGGGAAAAGGCCCTATTACAGTAAATATAAGAAGAAATTATAAATACTTCAGTATTTACTGTAAATATGACAGAAATATAAGAAGAAATAAAATATTCAAAACACTTAAGTTTCAGAATAAATGAGGCAGAGAATAACCAAATAACAAATAAAGTTTTATAATCTGAAGAATTACCTTAAGTTTCAAATTAAAAATTTATGAACAGCAGAATTTAATGTTGAAAAAGACTCATAATGTATATTACAAAATAATGTGGTCTTATTAAAAAAGGATAAAACTAAAAATCTCTGGAGATAGAAGTAAAATCAAGTAATAAAAACGAAATATCACATACAACTCTATTTTAGTGCATTTCAAAAAAAATTTGTTTTAGTGAGTATTTTATCAGCAAAATACAAATCACCAAAATTGACCAAAGAAGAAATAGAAAACTTGAAAAGATGAGATTCATGAGGCAGCAGAACCACTTGGATTCATACCACATGCTTTTTTTTTTTTTTTTTTATATATATATCTAGGAGAGAGAGAGACAGCGTGAGCAGGGGAGGGTCAGAGAGAGAGGGAGTCACAGACTGAAACAGGCTCCAGGCTCCGAGCTGACAGTCAGCACAGAGCCCGACGCGGGGCTCGAACCCATGAACCGCGAGATCATGACCCAAGCGAAAGTCGGACGCTTCACCGACTAAGCCACCCAGGCGCCCCGGATTCATACCACATTCTAACTGAGTTTGCGAGACAAATAGTTCTAATGTTACCTAGAAAAGTCAGTGAGGACACATCACGTGTCTGCATTATGAAGACAAAATCATGAAACTATGGGCCACCATCAAATGTGGCCCTTCCCCCATTTTTGTAAATAAAGTTTTATTGGAATATGGCCGTACTCTTCTGTTTCCATGGCATCCGTGGCTGCTTCACTGCTGCAGAGGCAGATGTGCGTGGCCTTCTAGACGTCTCACATCCAGCAAAGCCTCAAATATGTAACACTGTCTACACAGAAGGCTTGTCAATCCCTGCTGAAGAAAGATGCTCAGATTTGAGTAAAGAGCAATCAGTGATGGACTGGATATGAGGTTAAGAGAAAACCCAGTCAGAACAAGACTAGAACTTTCTATCATGGCAACTGGATGGATGACATGCTGTTGGCTAAATTGGAGAAGGCCAGGTGAGCAGGTCTGGGGAAGGAAAGGTCAGTTTTTGATCTTTAAACTGTCGCACGGGGAACAGTGCATCCTTTGTGAGGAGGTTTGTTGGCTAAATGTGTCCATTTCTTGTAAGGCTGGCATCCCCGCGAGATGAGTCTGCTCTACAGTGAACAGCTATGGCTTCTAAAGCCTTGAAGCTGAGGCCCAGGAAGCCCTTGACAAATGTCTCCCATGAAGCCTCCTCAGTGACTGGCCGGACGTCAGTGGGTGGGCGATGACATGCAACCCCTTGCCAACCACCAGCTGGGCCTGCTGCGAGAGAAATATGTAGATACTTAAGTCTATGGTGAGGACTATTTATAATTTTGCACACCTGGCCATTCCTGTCTTCAGCTGGAAGAGTTGGGGTGGGGGCCTGGGGGCAGACACATCTTCAAGGTTATCTGTTACACATTTATGTGTTTAGTCTCGTGTTTCAAGGGGCCTATATAATCTTAAATTTGGATATATAAGTGATACTAGGACCAAGTAATATTTTTTTCTTGGAATAAAAGAAAAACTGTCATACAGAATAAATATTGCATTTGGGGAGACAGCCCAGAATAGCAGGCACTTGAAAATGGCAGCAAATAACCAAAACAGCCACCCACAGACACAGCATGACCGCTAACTCGTATACAACTGGCATTTCACACCAAGATGGTAACTGTTTTTCCCGACTCTAGCTCCTACGCATTAAAGAATTCATCATGTTCCTAGAACATTAATTTTGACATTAAAACACCAACGGCAGATGGCAACAGAGCTCAGGGTTCCGACACAGGCCCCCGAGCCCGCAGTGCTCAGTGACCACGAGCCCAGAGGTAGAGTGGAGGGAGCAATGCAGGAGCTCAGAGCTGTCCGAGACCCAAGCGCTCTTGGCCTACATTCTTGCACCGAACCGTGCCGGTCGTGGCTTGAGGAGATGACGTGAAGTACCACTCACACGGGGGAAATGGTTACAGAGAGACTCTATGCAGCCGCTCGGATGGTACGCTGACACAGTGCCACATTTCTCCGTAACCGCGTCGTGTGGCTGTCCTCAATTCTGGAGGGGCCCTGTGCTTTCCTGGTGCACGCTGCGTTCACTTTATGACAAATACGAACAGTTTTCAATGTGTGAGCTACCAGTTAATAGCTCAGAATATAAAGTTGCTTCATTATATCCTTCTTCCAAGAATCTGTCTCTCCCCTGAAGTCCCTTCCCTCATCACTGTAGATATTGAATGTGTCTGACACTTCTTAGTAATTTAATCTGCATTTAATTCACCCGTGATTAAGCACTTTCCTCTCCAAACAACGTGTATGTAGAAAAGTTATTAAGTTTTTATATGCTATCCATGCTCAGTGGTGAGAGTTCTTCTACCTCTTAGTCACCTTGCTCCAGAGAGCTGACAGCCCGAAGCACAATGGAATATTGAGTCGCCAACTGCTAATTCTCTCTTCTTCTTGTCCCTGCAGATGAGCCCTTTATGCTTTCATTCTTTCTCATTAACAATGGGATTAATGAGAAAAGACATACAAGTGGGAAAAATTGATTTTATCAGTAATCACCCATTAGGCTGCCCGTGTTGATTTTAGATTCGTCTGCGGAATACAGTTCTCATTATTGCAGCTGAAGTTCCTAAGTGCGAGTGGGAGCCTCTTCATCTCCCCGGACAGATAGAAAAGTGACAGGCTGATGGGTAAGATACACATACCTTGTTTTAGATGTAAGTAATCAAAGCTTCCTGCATAAAAATCCAGCAACAATTCTCCCTATTTCATTATTGAACCAAGCAAGAGGTATTACTGTGGCCAATTTGGAGCAACGCAGCAGGGGGCGATCTGAATTTCTAGAAGTTTCTACAAATAGGTCCAAATCTAGCTCCCTTGTGTCCTCATGATTATATTATTTTAATAGTGTTGCCTTTTTGCCGGGCAAAACTTAGTCACCAAGTGACTCTACTTCTGAGAAACAGGGTGGGGGTGCTGGGGTCCATTTACTTGTGCTTCCTGGCTGGCCCCACTCTTGACAGAGCTCCCTGAAGTATGGGCACTACTGTGCTCACGAGTAAACACTGTTCTCTGCATACAGACACACGATAACGTTTTACGTCCCTCATGCAGCAGCACCGTGAGGGGACTCCGGCGTGGCCTCTGAAGTCCTGTCACGTGGGCACAAACATCATCTGTGTGTGAGCATTATGCTCACACATGTCTCTTACCTGTACATGATTTTTCAAGTCTTTTCTATTCTGTGGGTTTTGTCTTTTAACTTTCTGAGTTAGCTCCATGGGCAACACAGAGTTTTAATTTTGGTGAAGCCCAGTTTACGGTTTCCTTTGCTACTTGTGCTTTTGGTGTTGTAGCTAAGAGATGACCCAACTCAAGGTCACACAGGTTTAATTGGCTGTTTTCTTGAAGCAGTTTTATAGTTTCAGCCAGTTGGAATTTTGATACGGATTGCTAAGGACTGCTAAGGATTGCTTTGAATCTGTAGATTGATTTTACGAATGTTGCCATCCTAACGATATTAAGGCTTCGAATCCATTACTGTGGGATATCTTTCAATTTATTTAGATCTTCCTTATGTTATTTCAACAATGTTATGTAGTTTTCAGTGTGGACAACTTACATTTTTAAAAAATATATCCTTATGTATTTTATTATTTTTAATGCTCTTGAGAATGGTAATTTTTAAAATATAATTTTGAAAATGTTTACTGGTAGTATAAAAAGACTGGACTTTGCATGTTGATTTTGTTTCCTGTAACCTTATTGGACTTACTTATTACATCTAGTAATTTTTAGCAGATTTCTTTGGAGTATGTGTTTATATACAAGATCACGTCATCTGCAAACAGAGAAAGCTTTATTTCTCCCTTCAAATCCTGATGCCTTTTTTTCTTTTTCTAGGCCAATTGTCCTCATTAGAACCTCTGGCAGAAGGCTGAATTGATAAGAGCAGATGTCACTGCATCATTCCGCAGCCCCTCTGCCACCATTGAGAGTGACTTATCTTTTCCATGGGTTTCCGTGAACGTTCAGATGCCCTTTAC
This sequence comes from Crocuta crocuta, assembly GCF_008692635.1. Taxonomy (NCBI): domain Eukaryota; kingdom Metazoa; phylum Chordata; class Mammalia; order Carnivora; family Hyaenidae; genus Crocuta; species Crocuta crocuta. The sequence continues at coordinate 554,589 of NW_027529191.1, read as the reverse complement.
CCGGGTGAAGAAGTTCCCTTCTATCCCAGGTTTTGTGAGATTTTATTTTTTCTTAGTTTTTCAATCATGAATTTATTTTTCTGCACCTGTTGAACTGATCATGTGGTTTTTGTCCCTTATGCTCCTAGAGGGTGTGTCACACTGCTTGAGTTTCTGATATCAAATCAGGCTTACATTCCTGACACAAACGCTACTTGTAATGATGTATAATTTAGATGTTTCGGTACTTTGCTTGTATTTTGCTAAGGATTTGTGCATCTATAAGAGTACTGATCTGTTCCTTTCTTTTTCATGGTATCTTTACTTCACTCTGATATTACAGTAAAGAGGTCTCAGGGAGGGAGGTGGGAAGTATTCATGTTTTTCTTGGAAGATTTTATGAGCTGTGCCTGGTAGAAGTTACCAGTGAAGCCATCTGCACATGTGTTTGTGGGGAGGGGGAGGCCTCCTCACATGTCCACTCTTTGGGAGTCCGTCATGTTTCTCAGAATTTTCCCAGTCCCACCTAAGTTAGCTAACTGGGCAAACAGCTGTTTTAGCCTCCCCTTACTAGCTCTCCGTTCCCGTAAGCTGATAATTGGGACCCGGGCACTTGATGGGAATGTAAACGGGGCAGCCGCTGCGGGAACTTGTGTGGAGTCTCCCCAAGAAAGCGAAGCCGGAATTACCATATGGTCAACAGTTGCACTTCTGGATGTTTTCCCCAGAGACGTGAGAGCAGGGTCTCAAGAGACATCTGTATCCCGTGCTCATTACAGGAATATTCACACGGGCTGAAATGTGGAGGAAACCCAAGTGTCCATTGATAGTCAGACGGATAAATAAAACGTGCTCTGTACCTACAAAGGATATCATTTAGCCTTAAAAAGGAAGGAGATTTCTACGCATGCCGCAACAGGGGTGAACTCGGAAACTGTGTGCTCAGTGAATTAGGCCGTCACGAAGGACAAACACGCTCTGACTGCACTCACATGAGGCACCCAGAGCAGCCAAGTCCACAGAGACAGAAAGCAGATAATGGAGGGAAGGGGCTGGGTGAGGAGAGTGGGGGATGATTAATGGGGACTGAGTTCCAGTTTTGTGAGATGAGAATCTTCTGGAACTGATGGTGGTGATGGTTCGACAGCAAAGTGAATGTACTTAATCCCCCCGGGCTGTGCACTTGAATGCTTAAGATGGTGGGTTTTACGTTATAAGTATCTTCCTACACTAAAAATTTGGAAAAGTAAGTTAACAGTAACACTTTACTTTCAAATATTAACAACTCCTATTATGAATCAGGACAGATAACCCCGAACTACGCCAAGCTTGAGTCCATCCGTGGTGTCTTCCCACCATTCAGAATTCATTTACTTCATTTAATTTATGTTCATTTATTTACACTGCAAACCTCATGTCCAAGGCAGCCCCGGGGGCGTGCAAACAGGACTCCCTAGATCCCTGGAGACTCAGAGCCACAGCCGACTGTAGGTGTGACCACCACTGTTGTGAACAGAAGGAGAGGAACCAGATGCATGATCTGATCTAGGACCTTTTCAAGGGTTGTCTGGGGAGGGGCAGCTGCGTCTCTACAGTAATGAGAAAGGGACACAGTGTGACCCTCCCGTCCCCCAAGCTCATGCACACAGTAAACTCAAGCACCTTGTGTGGCTTCCCGGGGAGAAGCTCTTCAGTCAGCGCTGAGATGGACGCTCCCACGGAGCCGCAGCCCAGCCATCCCGGGACGACTGTCTTCCAGGCACTTTCTCCATGAACGAGTTCCCAGGAGACACCATGTTTCCTGCCTGGGTGAAAATGAAGATATTTTTCCTATGACTAGGTGGTTATTAACTCAAAGCTGGTACAGTTGCTGAATGTCCATGTTGTGTGCACACCGTAACCGAAAGTCAGTAATCAGGGCTGAGGCCTGTTCCGGGGGTTACACGTTAGACGACATTTCAACTCCCCTTCAAAGCCTGGGAACTTAGGGAAGGAAGACGCCGCTCGGTCAGCTGGGACTCTATTCCGGCCTTTGCTAAAGTTTGTAAATGAATTTGAATACGTGCGGAAAGTCTCTATTTGCAGGTATTACGGGGCGCACTCCTCATACCCTCCACCCAAAGTACAAACCCCCAGGGACCGGGGTGGACACAGGTAACGGGGACGGCCCCTCGGTCCTGAGCAGTCAAGTCCATGACAGCCCGCGGCCGTGCCGGGAGGTTGCGGACCCGGCTCTGCTGCTCACGCGCAGGCCGACAGCGCCCGTGTTCCCGCGCGTGTGGGGGGGGAGGGCGCCCGTGTTCCCGCGTGTGTGGCGGGGGACGGGGCCCGGGCAG
>NW_027529191.1:524304-552089 GCF_008692635.1 Crocuta crocuta | reverse complement strand
CGGACGGCGCCCGAGCACGAGTGTCTCATCCAGCCCTTGTACTGTGCTTCCCCCCATCTTGTCTCTCCCCTGAGGAAGAAACAGACAAAATACAAGGAAAATGCTGAGTTCCCTCTTTTAACTGCAAATAAGTGCCAAGTTTCTCAGAAAGTATACTTTTTCATCTTCTTCCATCATCTACTGCACTTCACTTATTAACGAGTATTAATGCTCTGAGTCGCTGGAAGTTTCCGACAGCCACTGGTTAACCACTGGAGAACCGCGCCGCGGAGCCCTCCCGCGCTGGCCGCCTGCGCCCCGCCCTCCGCGCCTTCCCCTCACACCGCTCGCTGCAGCCGCTCTTTTTTCAATAAACGTACCTACTCATCTCTCCCCTGCTGTAAGGTCTCTACGGCCCGGAGGACGGGTAGGTGGGAACGGGGTCCCTGCCCTGCCGGCAGCGGGGACCGGGTCGGGGGCACCAGAGAACAAAAGTTTGCTGAAATAACACACAAACAAATACATAAAACTTCAATACTTGATTTTTGTAATTTCACATTGTTCCTACAATAAACATTAACTGATTCTGAGTTCATTTTCCTTTACTGAAAAAACACATCAGACAGAAATGAGTAATTTAGCCATCCAATAAAGTACACCATATCTTTGGCAGGATTCCTCTCTTTTATCTATTGGTAGCGTTTAAAATGAGCTGCTGCTTTGTACTTTTGGTTACAAATGCTTTTTGTTAATAGTCGAAAATGTTTTTGTCAATTTTTGATTTAAAATGTTATTTTCTAACCCCAGATCCAGTTTTAATATCATGATTTGGAGTTCATTTTTTACTTTATTGTTTTTTTCCCCACTTCAAAAACTAGTAAATTTTATTTTTAGATACTCAGCAAACTGAAAACAAACTGAAAACCCTCAGATACCCTACCCGTTCCTGATGGTACCCTCTTCTGTCACAATCTGCAAAACGTCTTTGTAAAAAACTCCAATGATACAAGATCAATTCATCCCATTTGAGGAGTCAGAGAAATGACGCCAACGTGATTCTCTTAAGGATGAGGGGAGAGTGGAGGGGGCCCCGCGTGGAGAGGGAGTGCTCGCCTGCGGGCAGGTACCAGGGCAGGGCGTGTTCTAGGCGTGTGTGGCACTGCACAGCTGCACTGGGCTGTGTGTTTTTGGGAAATGACCAGAAAAGAACCTAAGAGATGCGACTAACTATGTGGGAACCTGAATGTAGACTAAGGAGGTAGGACTAGTCTAGGTCATGTCTTTCAGTCTCTCGGTGAAACTTTGATTGAAAAAGTCTTATCCGGAACACAGATGCATGTTAAGGAAAGGAGGCTCCCCTCTGGTGGGAGAGCCTGCTCTGCCTGGTCCCCAGCCAGCGCCCCGTACCTAGCAGCCCGTGAGGGCACGTCGTAAACCCCCTGCACTTCCAACAAAACTGACCCTTCGGCTCTTGCACCTGATGAACGCTGACCAACGACCACCCGTGTGGGGCTCTTCTTCTATGAAATTAGTTTTTTTTTTCACTTTGTTTCATGTTCCTCAGCTCCCAACCCCGTTCTCTCCCTCTGATAGGGGCTCACTGCATCATGATTAGTGGTATCTTTCTAATCTGCCGTGTGTGTCTCTGTGGATCCTAATCTACATACTGAACACTGCGTTACGCAGCTCATTTCATCTATCTTTGCCACTTATTTTTGATATAATTGGTTGCTGCAAGTAAAATACCGTGTATTACTTGAAAAAACGTGGAACAGAATTCCACCTTGCACTAGACTATGCTGCATTCAGACATTTCCTTGACAACAAACACGGGCTCTCTCCCAGCCTTGGTCACTACCTGTAACAACGGACAGCTTCTTACAGAGATTCTCTGAACACAGATATATTCAGGACTAACTATCTTAGCATCATTTTCAGGGACTCTTGTTATAAATAAGAAAGCCATCCAATGCAGCATATCTTACCATTCAATATGAAAAAAAATAGTATGTCCTAAAGCTTCTAGCATATAGCTTGTCTCCAAATATTATCTTATAAATACAACTGTGTATTTTTTCACATTATCATTTAAATGGAATTACCTTGAAATCTGGCAAAACGACAGGAAGCTATACATCACTTCTCTGTTAGCCTAACAACAAAGATATTAAATCAAAGAATTCGTTAAGTAAGGTTAACATGCATATTTACATTTAAAGTGGATCAGAATAAGCCAGTTATTTACAGCAATCTGGAAATTAAAACATCATGTCGGGGAATATTACCACTGTACATGCTGAAACAAAGTGAGCATTTTGTGATGAGAATGCGATCAGCCTTGTGCCCTCGTAAAGTTAACAAGATGAAATCGCTTCTGGAAAACCAGTCTGTCTGTCAGTATCTGGTGTTTTATGACCCGCCTCTGGATTACAGGTGGGCTTGGTGCCGAGACAGCAGAAACCCCGGCGTGTAGTTTGGAAAGGAGACATCAGCACCCCGACATCTGTTCATCTGCATTTGGGTGAAACTGGGGGAAAAAAGAGGGTAAAACTGTTACTGTTTTCAAAAATCCATCTGGCAAGTCAAATTCTGCGACTTAAAATTTAAAACAGAAAGAACTCACACACGGAAAAGCCGCAAAAGGAAGTGGAGTTTCTGCATCGTTTAGTATCTGCGTCAACAGCCTTTCCTCCGTCTGCTCTTCTGTTCTCTTCCAGTCGGGTCTCCTGCTTTGGGCCCAGTTGTCATTGGTTTGAGATTAAACTAGTCAAACTGAGCACCAGTTTCAAGCAGCAGAAAGCATTCCAAGAGTTACCCGCGAGGACCTGCGGGGCAAACGTTAAGGACGCACAAGAAAGATGCATTTCCGTAAATATGGAGACCCCATGCTCTTTGGGGTGGTGACCTTCCTCCACGTGCTGTCCCCCAAGTTCAGCTCCGCAGGGACCTGCTGGGAGGAGGCGCCAGGCCCGCCCTCGCCAGCCCCGGCTGCTTCTCATGCCCCCTAGTGTGCGGGACCCCCCACCCCCCACCCACTCCCCCCTGGCCTGACGCGGGCGCCACCGACTGTGGCTCCTCCGGAGCTCCCACTCCATCCGAGGACACCCGTGTGCGTCGTCAGTGGCTTCAGATTCCGTGTCTTGGCTCCGCGGTGTCACCAACACGGTGCCACCGCTGCCGCTGCCCCGTACACACTGCGACGCTCACTTCTGCAGGACGGCGAAGGGTAGGAAGTCCCAGCAAGCGGCGCCGCGAGACCGGCTCCCGGACGTGCGGCCCCCTCCTCGGCCTTTCCCCGCAGCCCTCCTTCTCACCGTGCGAGCTGAAAACGTGTGTTTACTTCTCCGAAACGCTCTGTGCCTGACAATCCGAGTGCGCGTCATGAGCCTCGACTTTTATTCCCGGCTGCCGGGGAGCAAGCGCACACAGCCGCCTTCCCAACGCGCCAGGCCCGCAGAGCCTGGAGGCGCGCCCCCTGGTCCCCTGGGCGCCTGGAGAGGAGCCTGGACTGCAGACCCGCTGGAGGCGCGCCCCCTGGACCCCTGGGCACCGGCAGGGGACCCAGACCTGCTGTGTTCCGCGCTCCTGCATCAGTCCCTTTCTCCGCCTAAAGACCCACCACAGGCTCCTACGAGACGCAGTAACCCCTCACCCTGGGCAGGGGTTAAAGAGCCTGACGGCGTCACCCACGTGCCCGAAAGCACGCTGCTCCTTCCCGGGCAAGTGCCGGCGCGTCCTCACCCGGAGCCCGTCTCCGCCTCACCGCCCAGGCGCACCGCACACCTGTGCAGACAGCCGCCCTCCGTTTCCCGGCTCCCACGGTCACGTGGGGCTCTACCCCGGGCGCCTTCTTTCAGAACAGCCGCCTCTCCCGCCACACCCCGGGGCAGCCACCGCAGGCCACACCCCGGGGCAGCCACCGCAGCGCCGCACCACGGAGCGCATCTCTTCTCCCTGCGCCCCCACAGAGCGCACGTGCCCACCATACGCACCCACGACGCACACAGTCCACCCGGGCACATAGCGCACATGCTCACTTTATGCACCCACGTAGCACGCTGTCCGTCGGGACCATGGGGTGCATGTGCTCTCCCTGTGCTCCCATGTAGCGCACGTGCCCACTATATGCACCCACGCACCAAGCCCTCCACTTGTGCTCCACGGGGCACACTTGCTCACCCCACTCCGGGCCCGCATGCCGAGCTGCAAACCCAGGGCAGCGCTGGGCGTGCGAGTCCCGAGGGAGCAGCCGTCCTCATCCAGACTCCCAGGTCGTGCCCCTCGGGGTTGGCCTGGCTTCAGGCTCCATGAGCCCTTCCTCTTCCCCTGGCGCCTGATAGTCGTGNNGGGGGGGGGGGGGGGGGGGGGGGCGACGGCGGCGCCCCTGTGGTGTCAAGCGCATCTTTGGAACACGGGATGTGCATCTAAGTCCACGACTGATTTCGTTTCACTCTTTCCAGTCACAAGATAATTTCAGCGCCTCCAACAAATCCCTGTTTCCCTAGTTCACCAGCGACTTGCAAAATCGGAGGTAACCTGGAAGATGCGGTGCCACAAAACGCCTCAGCGTCAACAAGGTCTCTTTTCTCCTTTTGGGAAACAAAAACGGTCCAAGTTCTTATAAACTGGGCTGCGGGGAAATCGTCTTTGGTTTTCCAGGCCCTTGGGTAATTTAACAGATTCAAACTCTATTTTAGTCATTCTGAACTTCCTTCAGCACATTTTGTGAACTAAATGTATGGAATTTCTAAGAGAATTTTTGGCACTTTTTGATGTGAGAATTCCCAGAGCATTCTGGTAATTCAGAAAAAGGATCAGAACTTGGACAGTTCGGGATAGAGACCGCTTCTGCGTTACACCCCTTTTCTCGCGGTACACACACCTACACACGCACACGTGTATCTCTGCCCCCGTGCCCTGTGTGACCTGTGCATGAAGGTTACGCACGTATGTCGCGTGGTGAATTTCTAGAAAGTAGATACTGTTTAGTTGTTCTTTGGAGAGTGAACACTATGCAGTTCTAAGCATGAAGACAACATGCCCCCTGCCCTCACGTTTTTGGTAACGTGGAATTCCTGCCCGGGCCCGCCTGCAGCAGGCGCGCAGGGGTGCAGGCCAGCCGGCTGATTCGCAGTCCTTACCAATTCCCTCCCACCACTGTAGCTTATGTAATAACTTGTCACACACCGGGTGACACAAAACAACAGACACCCATTTCTGCACCTTCTTGGGCTCATGGCCCTTGGCCCATCTTCAGAGCCAGCAGCACCAGCCGGGTCCTTCCCACACGCCAGGTCTCTGGTTCTGCTCTTCTGCCTCTACCATTTCCCAGGAACCTTGGGCCCACAGGGGTGACCCGGGACAGCCCCTAAGGAAGGTGGGTGACTACCTTCCCAGGCCCTCCGTGCCATGCAGCCGTAACATTCGCCCGGGGTGACAAGGAAGTCACCCTTGGGGCCTAGGTTCTGCCTGTCCCTTCACCTCTGGGGGTTATTTTATGTTGTTGACATTATGAATACTAAATCACAGAAGTCTTTACGTGCTGATTTGACTGTTTCTCTGTACTGCTTGTATCACTCTGGAGATAGAAGGGTTCAGTAGAGGACTTGGGGCTCACAGGAATGTGGCGACTCCCATGGCCTCTGTCCACCAGGAAGCCCGGGAGGGGCTCTCCCACCGTCTCCAGGTACAGCGGTCCTGCCTGAGAGCCCTGGGTCCCGCCACACAGGGCCACCCTTTCCTCACATGCACCTTCTGGAGCCGGGGGGTTCCCCCCACGCCCGCTGCCTAAGCAAGAGGCAAGTGCCAAGACTGCTCTTGCTGTCCCCATAAGCATGGCAGTGACAGCAGCAGCCACTGCAGTCCCCGTGTTCGAACTGCATTCGAGGTGGAAAACAACGAAGGACGTGGCAAACCCGTGTGTACACGAAACAGGGGCCCCTACACATTTGACAACTTAATTTAATTTTTACAAAGAGCAGGAGGTTCTAATTAGTGGTAGGTTCTGCACTGTGGGCAGGGAAGAACCTGATTTCTGTCCTCAACGCATCTGAGTCAACGCGGCCACTTAGCACGGTGCCTGCCTCTCGTCTCTCTTCTGCGTGGAAAGAGGCCAGGACGGCAGAGACGAATACAAGACCCCGTGTACCAGCGGCGGCTTCCCACTGACCGTACTGTTTTCACATTGCAGAATCCAGGTTGGGAGGGGTCTCCAGGGGCGCCCTCGGAGGCTGCTGACTTCGGCACAAGTGACCCCGCTGAGCTGTCACGCTGTGCAGCCTGATGGCCCCCTGCTCCGTCGGGACACAAGGGGCTCACGCCTCCTGTGCATGCACGAGGGGCAACGCACGTTTCTAAATCCAATCGCACTTCTTTCTTGTGGCTACAATATCGCTCAGATTTCTGCCACTGCTTCCTCATTCGTGATGGCGTTGCCCTTTAATTCCCTCTCCAGTGTCTTTAGATAACTCATTCGGGTGCAAATTCTCTTCTTTGACAGAAACTGTGCTTTGTCTTCGAGTCAGACCAGCGTGTTCATTCTCAGTCGGCTGGCCCCACCACGCAGGTCAGCGAGTCCCTGGGCCGTTTTTGGAGGTCATGAAACTGCCCCCGCCCATACGCCACAGCACACAAAGTCAGACTTTCTCCAAGCTTTACAGATCTTCAATTTTCTGTATAACTTTTATGTCAATGCATAAGTCCTTATAGAAATTAAAAAAAAAAACAAAACTGGAACGGATGGAATTGGGGGGATGCTTGAAATTCTGTGCAAGAGAAGAAATGTCTATGTCATTTATCTTGGCTTCTCCCTTTGAAATTCTGCCTCATTCATACCACTGATAAACACAGACACACTCGTGGGGACACCCGGAGCCCCGTGCCCTGTCAGCTAACCTGCTCTGAACACCTGCTTTTCTAGACAGAGCTCCCCATTCCCTCAATGATTTCATGAGGGTTGGCCAGCAAGCTCAGCAGATGGTTACTGGGCACACGCACGCACACACTCGCCTGCACACCTGTGCACACGCACGCATACAGCAGAGGAACATCACCGGAGATAGGACCCTGTCCACCCTACAGACACCAGTGCATCTACTGATGAAAGTCCCACGCCATCTTTCTGTCCAGTCTTATTCAGGTCTGAATTCACTCTGAGGGCCCATCTCTGTGCAAGATGCTAAGACATGTCAGGTTTGTGGGGTTTTATCTCCACTTTGCAAAGTCAGTTTTCAACAACTGTTCATCAAACATGACCACAGCTTCTGTGCATGCTGGCAGAGGGAAACTGAGGCTCAAAGAGGTTGAGTTGCCAAAGGCCACACGGCCAGTTGGTAGCTCAGCCTGCGTGGGAGCACAAGGCTGTCAATGTCCAAGGCCTGTGTGTGTGTGTATGTGAGGCAGTGTGTGTACGGTGTGTGTGTGCATATGACAGTGTGTGTGAGTGTGTGTGTGTGTGAGAGAGAAAGAGACAGAGAGACAAAGACAGAGGGAGGGAGGGTGGGAAACCCAGAGATATTTCAGGGGAACGTTTGTTTAAAAATACTACTGGCAAGATCATCGTCTATTTGCAGTTTTCCGAGGAACAGAACACTACTTGCCGACAGTACAACGTGTTCTGTGCTTACACAAATTTAGATTTTAAAACACGTGCGGTAAAGACCCAGTCCCGTCTTCACTACCTGAAATGGTGAGTGGGAGACACAGGCTGTGCACTGGGCATTCGTGGACTCAGTGGAACCAGGGTGGAGGGGCGGGCTGTCCAGGGACCAAACTCTGCTCTGACCCTGGGCGGCCTGCGAACGGCCCGAACACCGACTTCTCAGGGCCTCCAACAAAGAGAGAGCAACGCCTTCCTTGCAGGGCCGTTCTGAAGCACAAAACCAGGACTTCTGTGTCCTTTTACAGTTGCTGCGCAGCATCTGCATTCATGAGAAGGAGGGCTAATGTGTCTTCTGTGGTCGTAACGTGAGCACATCGTGCTGAGCACCTTACATGCGTGACCCCGCTTACACTTCCTGGCACCATCTGAGGTAACGTACTATTTTTACCCACGTTTTCTAAGTGGAAAAACTGAGGTTTAGGGTGATAAAGTTATTTATCTAAAAGAATATGAGCAATAAAGTGACAAGTCAGGTGTATATGTGAACCCAGCACCCGTGTTAACATATACTAAAAATGATAGCTTACAGTAAAAAGCATACAAATTTAAAGTTGGATGACACAAAGCTTGGTAAGCAAGTAACTAGGTATTGAGGCCAGATTATGCAGATTATATCAACACGTATATTGTGATATTAAAGTTCTCCAAACATTTCCCTTAATGCCATGGCTTACCACTTGTTCTGTCTAGGCCAGAAATCCTTTTTAAAATTTTTAAAAATGTCTTTTTTTGAGAGAGAGTAAGGGAAAGGCAGAGAGAGGGGGATAGAGGATCTGAAGCAGGCTCTGCACTGATGGCAGTTACCCTGATGCAGGGCTCAGAATCATGACTTGTGACATCATGACCTGAGCCACCCAGGCGGCCCTAGGCCAGAAAGTCTTGAAATATATATATGGTTATATTTATTTTCATTATGAATTCCATTTTATGGTCACAGATGTACCAGTGAGATGGGCCAGTGAGATGCACCTCATCATTATAATCTCATGTCTCTATTCCAGTGAAAGTCTAAACTTGATCTGGAAATCCATTATCCAGCTGAAAGTTCTCGGTGTCTTCAGAAAGTTCTCTCATGGAGCACCTGCGTGGCTCAGTCAGTTAAGTGTCCAACTTCGGCTCAGTTCATGATCTCAAGGTCAGTGAATTGGAGCCCCAAGTCAAACTCTGTATTGACATCTCAGAGCCTGGAGCCTGCTTCAGATTGTGTGTCTCCCTCTCTCTGTGTCCCTCCCCGTCCCTCTCTTTATCAAAATTAAATAAACATTAAAAGAAATTTAAATTTCTCTCCGTCCTTGGGGACAGAGGTTTTCGGACAACTTCTCTACTCATGCTCACTAATAAAAGCACAGGTCCACTATTGCTTTCTTGGCCCCTGAGCTGCTCTGGATCAACACAGGAAGGTGAGTGTGAGAAGGGGCAGTGGACATGTACAGAATGAAAGTCCATCAGAAAGAAGTCATTGGACAAAAGCGAGCAAAACAGAAACATAAAACTACAAACCTAGACCTAAACATGATGAGGAGCAAGAGACGCCAGCCTGAGGCACCACGTTCACGAGGCCTGATCCACCCCCCAGCCACCCTCCATAGCCCCAACTGTCATTTCCTTAGATCTCATGCCATGGCGTCTGTCACACTCTGGGTGGCCAACTGCGAAGAGTCCCTCTTGAAACTGTGGGAAACAATGAACCACCCCGGGCCCTGAACGCGTCGGTCCCCTCGTTCGCTGGCGCCCCCGGCCCTGTTCCTGCTTGCCAAGCCCCTTCTCAACGACCCCGGAACCAGCCTTCCTTCCCATGTGCGCCCCACACGATGCTCCTTTGCACCCTCCATTCTGGCAGTTGCCACGGAAACGCTTGCTGATTGAAGGAGCTGTTTACAAACAAGTGGAAATACAGGCATAGCCTGAGCACCTGCTTGTATGAGGTGCTTTTCTGGCGTAACCCTCACAGAACCCTGGAAAGACACTCTTGTTAGATTTATTGTTAGAACAAAGTCATTGAGATTGAGATGGAGCAACTTCCTGGTGGCACAGAGATGGGACTGGTACCTCTGAAATCAGCTCCACAAAGAGCTCGACGCTCTCCCACTGGAACACGAGGGGCTGGCAGGGACGGAGGCTGTAGCCCGGACTTGTGTGCACGCCAGCGTATGTGTGTGTGTGTGCGTGCGTGTACATATATATGTGCACGTGTGCATAGCGTGTGCATATGCAGTGAGAGGTGCCTGTGTGTACGATAAATATAGAAGTAATTTTGAATCAAACTTCGACATACATAGGAAAATTAAGAAAGAAATGCCCCTTTATTGTTTGCTATAAAATGGAGATATTTATAGGACAATTGAAGCATAATACTTACATTTTATTATGTTTTTATATTTCTCTACATCATAATTTATAATCACTTCAGAGTATTTCATTTTATGTATATTCCATAACTTATTTTAATGCTTCTTGGGTATTTAGGCTACTTCTAATATTTCTTTTCCATATTTTCTCTCAAAAACCAGTTGATCAATTGCTAACTTTATTAAGAAATTTTAGTATTTATGCTTATTCTTTTGGTAAAATTCCTATCAGTGAAATTTCTGAGTAAATGGTAGGTAGCATGAGAAAGCTTTTCTAATGAATTTTTAAAAAATGTTTATTTATTTATCTTTGAGAGAGAGAGGGAGATACAGAATCCACAGCAGGCTCCTGGCTCTGAGCTGTCACCACAGAGCCCAATGTGGGGGCTTGAACTCATGACCTATGAGATCATGACCTGAGCTAATGTCAAGAGCTTAACTGACTGAGCCACCCAGGTGCCCCTTTTCCAGTGCATTTTTAAATGTCCTCTCTGGAAACCTTATGCTAATTTACACATTGATACTGTAAGCCTTCTGATTATGGAGACACTATTTATCTCTGTCTCTGTCCTGTGTCCCTACTTCCTCTCTTCAGTTTCAGATATTACTGAGACTGTATTCACGCTACCTGACTTATTATAGGTAATGTTCCCTACTTTTCCTCACAGGCTATTATTTGATATCCAACCACCTGAATAGTTTTTCCAGCTGTCACTCAGTTGTGGGCATGATCTTGCCATCTTCTCTCCTCCCCTGACCCTGCGTATTGCCACCAGAAAGTAACATCCAGTGAATTGTGACCTTGGGAAGTAACCAGTGAGATTGCTTGCTCCATTGTACTTCAGAGTGAGAGGGTCTTTTATATGAAATAATTTAGTGAATAAACAGGGTGGGAAATAGAATCTAATCTATGACCAATCAATACATATTTTTTCAAGTAAACATTTATAACTTCTCTCAATGAGAAAATGTTTTGTGACAAAAGTCTAGCGGCTGTCACATCGTTATATTTTCTGGGGGGAACATTTCCTACAATAGATCCTTGAGTCCACCCCCAGTTGTGAGTGAGTATCCTGGCAAGTTCATGTACTTCTAAACTATAAAGTACACTAAAATTTAGTATTGAAAATAATTTTTACCTTCATAGGCCAGATCTAATTAGTGGATTCCATTAAGTGGCTAAAACAGTGTTTTACGAAAATATTTTGGTGCAGAATTCAGGCAGGGTCCTCAAGCAGAGTGCTGCCACAGACCACCAATGCGTGACAAGGTAGAGTGTGGAAAGGGGAGGGCAGGTATTTGTTTGGTGACCTCCTCCAGGACCGCATCAGCCTGACAGCTCTGAAGGAAGCGCCATGGATCACCCTAACTGAATGACAAGGTCACGGGACATGTCCATGCCAACACATGAGAGTAAGCCAGGGATTTACTTGTCACTTCCTCGCATCTTGTGTCATATTAGGGAAAAGTAGAAATGGACTTTCTTCTGAGTGGAATCTCAGAACTCATCCTAAAAAAATGATGCTTTGGGAGACAGGACAAAGAGATGTGTCCAAAGACCTGTGTGTGTGTGTGTGTGTGTGTGTGTGTGTGTGTAGCTATGTGACTTGTAACACCAGGCTATAGGAACATGTTTTTCCAAATACATAACTCAGTAAAGAATGAGAATATGTGACTCCAGTATTGCAATTACATATTTTCCAACATGATATTTATTTAAGGACACTTCTTAAATTATAAACATGTGATTATATAATTTTATTTACATTCCCTTCATAATTCACCTGGATTCTGTTCATAGAGAGGCATAAACATCGTTAAATCGTTAATCATTAAATGCTTTGTTAAATTAAAAAAAAAAAGAGGAGGCCCTCAAAGTGTGTGTGCCCTGCCTTCGTGGGCTCTGGCTGGTGGAGAAAAGCAAAGTGTGTCCCAGCCTCTGCCTGGATGTGCCCGCCTTCCTGTTCTCTGACCCGCAGAGCCGGGTACACCTGCCTTGCTCTGCAAACCTGTCATAAAATGATTGCTTCTCTCCAAGTAAGGATGGATTCTGGCCGGAAACTGCCTCAGAGCTGCCTCAAAAAGCACTGATCAAATGACTAACTTGGCCTCAAGGAACTGGCCATTCCAAGTCCCCTTCCCAGTGTCTGGATCCCCTGTGGAAAGGGTACAAGCTGCAGGGGACACAGACCCCCAGACGCCTACACCCCAGCCCCAGGCACTCCTGCACGCTCCTGTGGTTGAGACACCGAGATGCCCAGACGCAGCCCCTGCCTCCGGGCCCCTCCTGAGGGTGACCTTGGCTGGGGCCGCGCAGGAGCACCTCCTGCCCTGTGCAGAGTCTTGCTGACTGACTGCTTCCCGGCCACAGGCATCCGGCTACAGGCATGTGATGACACCCAATACGGTTCTGTCACATGGGAAGTTTGAATAATAATGTTTGGGATGTAATGAAGGCACAAGAAGTTTGAGGAATTATTAAAAGGCCAATGAAGGAATGTTATAAACATTCACTGTGTAAGGAATGCAGGGAAAAGATGCAGAGTCCTGACCACAACTCAGGAGAGACCCGCAGCCCCTAGTGGCAGGACCTGGTAGTGCAGGACTCAGAAAGTCTCAGGGGGCTGAGGAAGGTGTGGATGGCCAGAGGGGGACCCAGAGGAACGGGGGGGGCGCGGGGAACGGGGGGAGGAACGGGATGAATAACTGAGGACAGCTCCTTTAGTGTTGTTATTATTGATTACTGAGACAGATCATAAAACCCTGGTTTATAGACAGTGAACCTGGGTGCATTAGAAAGGAATTAACAGACTAAAGGGAAATTGTATAAGTTATGTGCAGTTGTGTTGTATTCCTTTTGTTTGAAACTAGAAGCCACGTAAAATTCAGTCTACTGATGCTGCGCGTGGGTTAGTCATTACAGCGAATTGCACTTTGCTTACAAATGGACGACCATGACTAAGAAGGTGAAGGCACTTTCCTACAGTCGCAGAGCAGGCAGGGAGCTCGGACCGCGGTGCTCAGCCCCTGTGCTGCTGACCGCTGAGCAATAGTCTCTTCAAGACCCAGAACTTCAGCAGACTTCCCCTGTGCCGGCCTCTGGGCATGAAGACTATTTGGAGTCAAAAAGCAGTCGAACCCCAGCAGCTTCAGGATAAGCTCTTCACCCACCCATCAACCCCCTAAAAGGATTTAGACGGAGGCCCCACTCCAAGAAGGCAGCCGTGAGCATGGCCGGCAGGGATGTGAACCGGGTGTGGCAAGCCTGCAGGAACCCAGCAAGGCCATTGGCTCAGGTCCCCTCCGTGTCCCCCCTCCGTGTCCCGTGGCTCCTGACAGACCACGGAAACATCTATTCACCAAACACTTAATCTTTTCATTATCCCGGGAAGTGCATTCCTTCCCTCTGAAGCCCCAGACCCCTCCCCACTCTGCGTGGTTCAGAATCACATTCGTACCTCCTTCTGCCTGGCTGTCCTTGTGATTGCCACGTCCGTGTGCCTTTTCTACACATGCGGTCATGCACAAATTAGTTATCACATTTCCCAGATTAAAACAGTGGAGGCTCAGCATTCACACAACTCACCCAGGATCAAGTAAAATCTGAACCCAGTGGAGGCTCAGCATTCACACAACTCACCCAGGATCAAGTAAAATCTGAACCCAGAGGCGGGCACTGGCTCTGTCCGGCTCTGGCGCCTCATGTGTGAGGAGACAAGACTCGGTGGAGGTAGTTTTGCATGTAGTAGGAACACAAACTTAGACCCGCGTCCTTCAGGGAGGAGAGCAGGTGACGTAGAGGTGTTGCACACAGCCGGGAGGTGCGGAAAAGCCAGATCTGTGGCCACGGTGAGGCACACAAGCTAAACGGAAAGCCAAGGAAAGAATACTGACCTCAGGTGGGGATGTACTGGGAGCCTCTGTGGGACCCTGGGTGGAAATATGATGGTTACAAAGGTCTTGGTGAAGTTGGAAGGACTCTTGGAGATTACTTACTGTTTTGATTCTTAAACATTTGTCCCTGACACTTATTTGGTAGTAATTATAGAGAGCTTCTAAAACTATTAGGATAAAGAGCCTTTTAAGCAAATCACCCAGTGTTTCACAGAGGCAAAACTGAGACGTGCATTAGGTGAAGCTGCAGAAACATCAGGTTGAAGCTAAGTCCCCGGACGGGGCCGGCAAGTTAGAAACTAACTCACTAGGTCAGCGTTCAGAGCCAATGTTTGCTCCATGGCAGGACACAGCCGTTCTATTCAGTCAGGATGTGTGATGACAATCTGGAAGTTTTCTGGAGTTAACAGAACAGTTAAATTTTAGCAAGTGTTTACTTCTTTGTTTCAAAATTCCAAAATATCTAATAATGTTTTGGAGGGAAAATTACGAATCTCACACATGAAAGACCAAGTGACTTAACTTGTCTTTTGGCGGCTAGTTGCGCAGTCCTGTTCCTGATGCGCACACAAGGCAGGGGATGGACCAGCCTGAGGATGGACAGATGGGGGCTCGAAGCAGGTGAAGATCCCGTATTTGGACAGTGACTGAGGGTTCGAACAGTCCGCCTCTGACACCAGTGGTCGCCTGTGCACAACGCCTGGGGGAGGAAAGTGCAGGGTCCAGAGCCCCCACAGACAAGCGAGTGCCCGGTGCCACCTGATGGATTTTGAGCTGCACCAGGTGACAGAACTCAGGCTGTGAGGTCCCCACGGCCCCAACACTGATCCACACAACTAGCCCTGGTCACTGGATTTTCTCCCACAGACAGCTGAGCCCTGAGATTTGGTTCAAGTTTAGAAGCGCAGCTCGGAAAGTCCCACAATGACATTAGGAACTTTGTGAGCAGATGTAAATTATCTACGGATGTCACAGTGAATGAATCCTCCAAGGCATCACGGGCTTCCTCAGTGTCAGTATTTTTCCACCTCTCTTCTTGCAAAGGATGTATGTGCTCTTCTAAATTGTAAGGAGCATGCCTCCTTTTGTGGTCTTTATTTCTAAAATTTACTTCAGAAACAATGGGTACATTACTACCAGACTTACAGAAACTCAAAGGATTATAAAACACTACTATGAACACTTATATGGCCTCAAGTTAGACAACCCTGATGAAATGGTGGAACTTCATACAAACACACGAATTACCAATGCAGGAAGAAATGAAAATCTTAACAGACCTCTAACAAATAAAGAGATTGATTCAGTAATCAACACTTCCCAACAAGGAAAAGCCTGAGACCTGATGCCTTCACTGGCTGATTCTACCAAATATTTAAGGGAAATTAACATCAACCTTTCTCAAAAGTCTTCCAAAATATGCATGAAGAGAAACACTTCCCAATTAATTCTGTGAGGCCAGCATTACCCTGATGCCAATGCCAGACAAAGACACTACAAGAAAATACCGACCAAAGTCCCTTACCAATTTGGGCTCAGATACACTCAACAAAATACCAGCAACCAGAATCCAAGTGCACCTGAGAGGGACGGTACACGTGAGCAGCCTGGCATGCGGTGCGGCTCAGCAGGGGGAGCCCCGTGGGTGTAACGTGCTGTACACGTGAAGGGGGAGAAAGCATACGTTCAGCTCTTGCTCTCTCTCTCAAAAATAAAAAAATTAAATAAAAAAAATTAAGAATATATTATTCCAGTTTAGAATTTTCACAAGACTATTACATTTCTTATTTGCCTTTCATTTTGATATTTGAATATAATTTGAATTTCATCTCTATTATTTTTATATTAAGATCTCCTTATGAAATATTCCATGATATTCTTAAAATTTTGTGGTATTTAGTACTTTCTTTAGCTAAAAGTCAAAAGGCACAGAAAACAGGCACAAGCTGTGAGGACAGAAGTGACGATTTCATGGATTATTGGGTGCAGCAGTGAAG
Organism: Crocuta crocuta; assembly: GCF_008692635.1. Taxonomy (NCBI): domain Eukaryota; kingdom Metazoa; phylum Chordata; class Mammalia; order Carnivora; family Hyaenidae; genus Crocuta; species Crocuta crocuta. The sequence continues at coordinate 536,211 of NW_027529191.1, read as the reverse complement.
GGTGTTCCTCCCCCGGGAGCCCAGGTCCTCTGTGGTGGGTCCAGAAGACCCACCGTGGCTCTATACCACGTGACCTATACCATGGCCGATGGTAGAGGAAGGCCATCGGACAGCAACCAGATCTCCTCAGACTTGGCTTTTCAGGGCCGTAGCAGAATCCCACCTTTTCATCAATACACGCTGCTTCCTCCCCAAGTGCCAGGGGTTTGTGAGAACACCCAGGACAACCGTATCCTGGTTAGGCCTGGAAAATGCTGGGTCACACATTCTCCATGAGTAATTACTAATAGCAACCTCTTTTTTGTTCAAAACTGTCCTGTGTTGGATGCTGGATTACAGGATCATTCCCTTAACAAGGTCCGTGGTCAGATCAGCGGGTTCAACATTGCTTTACTTCTTTGCTGTAAATGAGTGATTTTGTCAGACATTATGTTTTATACAAACTCACAATGATGGATACACAAGTCAAGACTTCCACAATTTGGATTCCTGGGAGAAGCCTGGAGAGCATGAGGCCTCCAGTTTCTAGAACTTCAACAGGAAGGGGTTCCCGCAGGGGACTGGCCCGCACGGCTGCCTCCGGTGTCCCCGCGGCTGTCTGCCACTTGCAGATGGAGGGCATTGCCAGCGTGAAGAGCAGATCAAGGGGGAAGGAGAGCAGTCTCATCAAGTGAAGGCACAGCCTCCCTGTAGTCACAGCCATCAGCTAGTGGAGGAGCTCGGTGCTGACAGCCTTCTGTGCAAAGGAGGCCATGGAGACTCAAATCCCCTCCCGCTCGGCATGTCCTTCAAGAGCAGAGGGTGAGAGAGAGAGAGAGAGAGAGAGAGAGAGAGAGAGAGAATCCCAAGCAGGCTCCGGGCTGCCAGCACAGAGCCCAACGTGGGGCTCAAACTCAGGAACCGTGAGATCATGACCTGAGTCGAAATCAAGAGTGGGATTCTTAACCAACTGAGCCCCCCGGGAGCCCCTGGAATGACATTTTTTAAAAGTTTTTATTTAAAGAAATAAATTAATATCTACTTACTCTCCGGGCCGCACTCCTGCTGTCGGACTTGCTGTCTCCGTTCTCCACGTCCCGTTGCGCGTTCCGATTCTGTGTGCGCCGTGTGGGTGGTTACGGCCGGGTCTCGTCCAGGCTGCTCTGTGTTGCTCCCCCGTGTCAGCTGCAGCGCCCCACCCGCGGGTACAGTGCACGGGTGATCTTCCCTCCCAAGGCAGGGTGGCCGGTGAGTGCTTTCTGAGCAGAGCTGAGTGTCAGAGCCGAGTCATAACCACAAGACACGCTGCCTCTTCGCCTCGAGCGGCTGAAACTTTTCACTTCGTGCCTCGTTTACCCTTCCCTGCACAGCATCCCCTGAATAGAAAAGCCTGTAAATTCTTAGGAAATAAACACATTGCAGTTGTTTTAACCAGCGCGTGGCTGGACGTGTGCCCGCAGGAAAGGTTCGGACCCACACCCACTGTTGGAAGAGATGCATCATAACAACAAAAATGGAACAAAAGAGGAAGAATATTTTAGCTCTGGGAACCAGAAAACGTACCCCGACTTCTCAGTTTCTGGGTGCCCTGGTCCTTTTAACTACAGATGTGGACTTTTCCTGTGGAAAAACTGTACGTGAACAGTGAAACGCAGATGCGTGAGCGATTTCCTGGGCTGCGGGCCCCTGCTGAGGCCGGCGGGTGTCGCCTGCAGAAGCCCCGTCAGTCACAGAGGAAGGTGTCTGCGACTGGCCTGTTGATCAACTGACCAGTCCTTTCTGTCCCAATGTGTTAACTTTTCTGCCTCCACAGAACTAAATTCAGGCTGCCGCCGGAGGCCACGGCCGCCGCTGCGCAGTTACGTGCGGGCTTCCGGGTGGGTCTGTTCACGTGAATTTCCGGCCTAGATGGGATCATCCACTCCTCTTCCCACGACATTCCTCAGGCTCTACTGAAGCTCAGCAGCTGTAATTACAAAATTGGTGATAACAAAAGTGTCATGCTTCTAGGTAATTACGTGATTTTAAAGCAATGCCTGAAGAGAGTTAAAACGGCCACGCGCGGGTCTGGGCATCTGANCACGGCGAGGGCGCACCCCTCACGGCGTGGACGCACCCCCCACGGCGTGGACGCACCCCCTCACGACATAGGCTCACCCCTCACGGCGAGGGCGCACCCCTCACGGCGTGGACGCACCCCCCACGGCGTGGACGCACCCCTCACGGCGTGGACGCACCCCTCACGGCGTGGACGCACCCCCTCACGGCGTCGACTTACCCCTCACGGCGTCGACGCAGGAGTTTCACCTGTAGCCCCGCACTCCTTCGCCCTCTTTCTTGGATTAAACTCTACCAATATGGCAGTGCTTTGACATTTTATCCCTTTCTTCCTTCTGAGAATGTCGTTCAGGACTTGCTCCAAAAATGAGGAAGATGATTCAGTCGGAAGAATGAAGACACACAGAGGAGTAGAAAATCTCTTACTGGCGAATATTTCATAATTGTGCAAAAGGACAGAGCGTGTTTCTCTTTATATGAATTTAGGTTAATCCGGATGCCCTGGATCAGGCTGTGTATAAATGTTACAGACACCTTGTTTCCCCTTCTCTTCTTCTTCCCACCGTCACCTGGTAAGTGAGGCCCTAGAGGCTTATTTTCTGACCAGGCTGCGGTGCGGCCCCTTCCGTTTGTCCTGCTGCCCTAATCCAGACGTAAACTCTGTGGACAAAGCTCCAGGTCTCCACTGCAGATCGTGCAGGAAGGAAGGAAAGGAACTCTGGAGAAAGGCATCTAAGAGGCCCGAATGCAGCTTGGAAGCAGGAGACACTGGCCCAGCGGTGGTGGCAGGGACCACAGGGACGGAGGAAGGAGGGGGGACGTGGGGTCACACGGTGGCACGTGCTCCCCTGGGAGAGCTGGTCACAGGGTGTAGAGACCCGGGGCTTCTTCAGGAAAACCAAACCGCAGAGGTGATGGATAAATTCCAAATAATGCCCCACGGTGGCTACGCTTTCAGTTTGTGTGTTTGCTTTATTGACTATGTTCGTTAGTCCTGCGTAAAAAAAAAATACACACTTGAGAATAAAATAAAATAAAAATTTGCACATGGGGTCCTCTGATACAGGTGGTACCGTGGGGTTTCCAGCGGGGAAGCTTTGAATGGACTCCCACAGCCCTCTGTATGGGACGCGGCACAGATTATTTGTAAAATGAGCGACTAAGCTGATTTGGTCTCGAAGTTCCATAAAGCTATAAAATTGTCTGCATGTAGTATTGTATTTTATATGTAGTTTTTAGTTTTTAGAGAGAGCACACGTGCAAATGGGGGAGAGGAGTGGAAGGAGAGAGAGAGAATCAGAGAGATATTTGGGAATAAAGGTGCTCATGATGCAGGTGAGTTTCTTAGGTGAAGAGGAATCTCTGTTAATAGCTCTTCCTGTACGGCAGGCAGTTGAGGGGGAGGTGAATCTGCTGGGTTTTGATTGCCTTTAACTCCAAGTAGGCTTCATGCAGAAGCAGCCCATCCTGGGGCGGGCTTGGCCCCTCCAGGAGCATTTAAGTGGTGTCAGGATGGGGCTTCTGCAGGTAGTGGCCAAGCCTGCTGCTGTCACGACAGCGTCCTTCAAATTAAAACTGCATACTGAAGGAAATCTGGAAAGTGACTTCCTGAAGGCCCAGAGGACGCCGGGACATACAGACTGTGGCAGGGAACGGCAGCGCAGGGAGGGAAGATGAGCAGGTTTCTCTTAGGGGCTTCGGATTTAGGGTAAGCCCTCTGCCTCCTGCTGGCAGGCAGCCCTCGGTCTTTCCCACCTGAAGACACGGAGGACACATCCACCGAGTGATGGCTGCCCACAGGGACAGGGACGAGGGACGCAGAGATGGGGACCCCAGATTCAGTGCATGACCTGTGCCCCAGGTTCTGGCTGGTGCCTGAGCTCTGCACAAAGCACGCTGCAAGCAGCCCATCTAAGGGTGATGAACCCAACTAAGAATTCAGCTTCTGCACAAAAGAATTTGCAGTTTGTGGGGAAATAGTTTCAAGAATTCCTTATACTTACATAAATAGGTTAGAAAAAAGCTTAGGGCAGAAAGCCACCACCACAGAGCGATAGCACTTGAGATTAGCTAGTGAGATATTGTAATGCGATCACGAGTAACTTGTTATATCACCTTCAGGACACTGCTTTCCATCTGGCACCAAAATACTTTGACCACAAACTCAACTTGCCCCCCAGGCCCTTTGCTTCATACACACAAGTTACTGATTATTGTCTGATTGCCTTCTCCACGTTCACATGTGTAAGATTGTTTTCTTCATGTTCACCACGTGGATAATATCTAGTGAGCTCAATAAATCCGGAGACAAAACCCCTCTTCAGGGCTCTTGTCTCCTCCTGGACATTAGCCTCTCTCGTATTCAATTCTGCATCTGTTCTCTTGCTGGACCAGAGAGAACTCCAGACTCATAGTCTGCAACAACAGTTTGTCAACCCAATTTAGTGTCTTTATTTGTTTTAGTCAATAATCTTTGGAAAAATAACAGAACCCTATCTATGAGAGAAGACAATGAATAAGGACAGGAGATACTGATGGAAATAGTGTCTAAAAACTAAATATTTGGTTAAAAACAGATATAATTCAGAGAATTAAGTTTATGGAGCTGAAAGAAACACGAACAGAGACAAAATGAATCTTAGGCACATCGTAGTCCAACTGGTGAAACCAAGAGAAAATCTTCAACATGAGTGTGGCACGGTGCCCACAGAAAACCTGCAGCTGGAAGGACAGCTGGCTTCTGATGAGAAACTTCAGCCAAAGACGGCAGAGCTGCTCCAGAGCGCTCACCCAAAGTCAGGGCCACAGGCAAACGTCAATGTGCTGCAAAAGCAGCCTGCGAAATGAAGACACAATAAAAGCATTTCCAGATAGAGAAAACTGTTGAAATAACAGCAGATCCATACGGCATGAAACGTTAAAGGAAATTCTTTAGTCTCAGAGAAAATAATACAGCATAAGAATGTGAATATCCAGGAAGGCAGAGCTTTGGAAATGGTAAACACTGGGCAAATCTAAAAGACATTTTCCTTGTAGGTTTTGGTGTGACACATACAATGCGTTTCTCCCAGTGTTTATGACGCATGCAGATTAGGTTGAGCCTTGGATAAAGTTCAGTAGTGGAGACTGCGTGAGGGTGGGGGGCGGCACGGGACAGAGCCCAGAGGTAGGCACCTTCCAGGGCTGGCTGACATTGGACAAAGGTGAAAAGGCAATACAATGGGGGAAAGAAAGCATCTTTTCAGCAAAGAGTTCTGGAATAATTGCATTTCAACATGAGAGAAAAGATGAACCTTGACCCTTCCTTCCACGTTCATTCACACATCTCACAAAAGTTACTTTGAGATGGATCATCGACATTTAAAGTTTTATGTGAAAACACGGGATCTTCGTGATATGAGGTAGGCAAATATTTCTTAGGCCACAGAAAACAATACACGTGTTAAAAAATGGTAAATTAACTTTCTCAAAATTGAAAATATTTGCTCATTGAAGACTCCATAAGCAGATGAATAGATAAGATCGTGATCAGGAGAAAACATTCACAAAACATACACCTAAAAAGTGACTAGTGTCCAAAGCATATTTTTTAATTCTTATACCTAATAATAAAAGGAAAAAAAACAACCCAGTAAAAAATGGTGAAAATATCTAAACAGAAACTTTACCAAAGAAGATATTTAAATTGCCAACAAGCACATGAACAAGAATTCAGTTTTATTAGTTATCTGGGAAATGCAAGTTGAGGCACCGCAAGTGTCCAGATATCCCTGCCAGCAGGGCGAGCACCAGGCATGGGCCCCGGGGGAGGAGAATCACACCGAATGTACACCCAGCCCACAAGCCCACAGTCTCACTGAGGATGAAGGACTCAGGCAGTGGTGTGAACGCTGGGCTGGGTCATTCGTACCTTGATCCCACAAAAAGCACCCTCTGTCCTCAGTGCCCCCCACCCCCAGCCCTGACCAGGTTGCAAGCCTCTGCTCTCCACTCGCTGGCCCAGCTCACCTCCCTTCTCACCAAGTTCTGATGCGTCCTCAGTCTTTTACTTTTTTATTTTTTAGAGTGAGAGTGAGAGTGAGAGTGTGAGTGGGGAAGGGGCAGGAAGAGGGAGAGAGACGATCCCAAGCAGGCTCCCAGCTGTCAGCGCAGGGCCTGACGCGGGGCTCAATCTCATGAACCCTGAGATCATGATCTAACCGAAACCAAGAGTCAGATGCCTAACCGACTGAGCCGCCCAGGTGCCTCTAGTTCATCATTCTTAAAAGCTGGAGAAACAACTAGGTGATAGATGTAAAAATCAAAAGATGCTCTTGTCACCCTAATTAAAAAAGTCATTCTATGTTTTGGCAATGTTTTCATAAAGATTTCAAGCAACGTGGAACACGAATATAGACAGGACTGTTTGTGGAAAAGGCTCAGGGCCACGCTTCCTGCTCGGAGTCCAGGGAACGTTGCCCTCTGCCAGAAGGCGAGAAGGAGAACATTTCCATAACCTACAATCAAGAAACTCCCAGCTAATAGATTCACGGAGGTTGCATTTAAAGGGTGGAGAGGATGCGAGTAAGAAGGACAGGAAAGGTGTGCACACTGTGTGTAGGAACTCATGGAGTAAGAGCCGGAAGGTGGGAACGTAGTGCATCAAGCGTCTATGACATTCATCTGGGGGAGACCATGCGTGCACTCAGGGCTATGAAAACATGAGTGGTACCGACCGTCACACAAAACGGTGAAACTGTCATCGTACGTAGCCAGCTGTTGCATTTCCTGCCTTACGTATTTTCTGTTGTTGCTTGAACAAATTGCCCCAACCTTAGTGACTTAACAAATGTATCTTCCATTTCTGGGAGTCAAAACTCTGAAATGGGTCTCACTGGGTTGAAACCGAAGTGTTGCAGGGCTGGTCCATCTCAGAGGCCCCGGAGAGATGTTTCTGTTGCCTTTCCAGCCTGCAGAGGCACCTGCATCCCGGGCTCTTCCTACACCTGCACGCTAGCCATGGCCGGGTGTCTCACTCCCTACATCAAGGTCAGCTGCGCAGTGACTTTAATCCATCTGCTACCTATACTCCCCTTTGCTGTGTAAGGGACATGCTCATCATTACCAAGAACGAGGGTGGGGGCATCTTAGGGATTCTAGAAGTAAACTGGGGTATAAAGTGGACGTGCAGGGAATGCAGAGTGGATGAAGAGAGAGGAGACACAGCCATTTAAACGGACACAGTGAATTTAAACAGCGTCATCTAAATACAGACCTGGCATTTATAGCCTTACCAAGAAATAGTTTGAGCGTATGTCCTCGCCCATGGAGGCCAGTGGACCGTGACTGAGAAACACTGGCCCGTAGGAGTCGGCCCGTCTCCACAGAACACACACCCTTACACCACCTGATTGATGTTCAAATTTCCTAATATGCTCCAAGAGATACCTCTCACTTCATCCCAGAGCAAGAACTTACAGTTCGTTCACAGTCGTTAACAAATTCCATCCTTAGCTGTGTCTGGACGCACGGTTTCGTCCGCCGGCAATGTGCTTCTCCTCCCTCCCCGGCTTGCCAGGAGGGCCCTTCTCAGCCTTCAAAGGGCAGCCCTGCACGTGCCCCCGCCTGGTGATGCTTCCTGCAGGCACCACCACAGTGACGTGTCTCCCATGGCGTGGACCGCCTTTCGGCCCGGTGGTTGTCTGGGATCTGGTCTAGGGCCTGCCACAGTAGCCAACGTCCGGGCTGTGAACCCACTGGAGAAGCATCCCCTGAGTGTCCACTACGCGCCAGAAACTGCTGTGAGAAATGCCTCCGTGGTTTCAGTGAACCCAGGGTCAGCCACTGATGGCGTGTGGCAGAGTTTGAAATCAAGAGGCATCAGGCACACGCATCAGGGACCTCTAAGAAAAGCCACGAGTGTGGTTTAGACCAATGTCTGTGGCACCCTGGGCCTTATCCCAGGCCATCAGCAGCACCTTACAGACAACCCGTTTGAAAGCACATCGAATACCCAAATACCATGTTAGTGTGGCCGAATTTTTAACCATGCTTCAGTGATTTGGTTTATTTTGCGTCAACAACATATAATCAAAAGTAGAGGGGGGAATCTCCCAGTATAATATTCCACTGGTGTGTTTCCTACTAGTCAAGATAAAAGTTTAAGAAATTCTATAGAAACCTCGTGGGGCAGGAGGTACATAATCCCTTCCAGACCCTGTGCAAGGAAGCTGCTGTGTTCGCACCTGCTGCCTCAGGAAGAAAGTGGGGGTGGACGGGATGTCTTCAACTAATATCGTGTCATTATTTAAAAAAAATTTAATGCTTATTATTATTGACACAGAGAGAAACACAGCATGAGTGGGGGATGAGCAGAGAGAGAGGGAGACACAGAATCTGAAGCAGCTCCAGGTTCTGAGCTGTCAGCACAGAGCCCAACAAAGGGCTCGAACCCACGAACCGTGAGATCATGACCTGAACTGAAGTCGGACGCTCAGCCGACTAAGCCACCCAGGCGCCCCTATCGTGTCATTATTGATTCAATTTTCCCAAAAGAAGATAGTGCCTAAATTTGTTTCCTCAGCTCCTCCCTCCTTGTCTGTGGACCAGATGAAGTCCCGCGGTGAGTGCCCTTGCATGCATAGCCGGGAGGGTCGGCATACAAACAGATTCCAGAAGATCTTCATCTCCAACAACTAAATGACTAAATGAGCTGTCGCTACAGATGCGTTTGGCGCTCACATCACAGACAATTTCACGGGCAGCCTGCTATGTATCAGATGTGCTGAGGGTGTAAATTAATCAGACAGGTAAGACAGGATCACGCCCTGGAGCAGCTCAGTCAGTGAGACAGAAATTCATCAACCCAAGCGGCACAATGCGGTGTGTGGGCATGGTCCCTGTGGTTACCTCTTCCTGAGCACGGAGCTATGGGTGCCTCAGTGGAATATTGAAAATATAAAGTGGAGATGAGATACTAAATTTGTTGGGTTTAATCTATAAAGCTTTCATTGTCCATAATTATGGAGTTTTCAGAAGTCTGTTTTTATATTAATTAATTAATTAATTGATTGATTAATTTCCCTTAGTTTATTGTCAAGTTGGTTTCCACGTAACATCCAGTGCTCATCCCCACAAGTGCCCTCCTCTGTGCCCATCACCCCCTTCCCCTCTCCCCCACCCCCATCAGCCCTCACTTTGTTTTCAGCATTCAAGGTCTCTCATGGTTTGCTTCCCTCCCTCAACCCAACTATTTTTCCCCTTCTTCTCCCCCACGGTCCTCCGTTAAGTTCCTCCTAATCCACCTATTCGTGCAAACATATGATATCTGTCCTTCTCTGCCTGACTTATTTCGCTCAGCATAACACCTTCAAGTTCCATCCATGTTGCTACAAATGGCCAGATTTGTAGCCATTCTTTCTCATTGCCATGTAGTATCCCATGGTATAGATAAACCACATCTTCTTGATCCATTTATCACTTGATGGACACTTAGACTCTTTCCATGTTTTGGCTGAGTTTTGGTTGTTGAGAGTGCCGCTATGAACATTGGGGTACACGTGCCCCTATGCATCAGCACTCCTGTGTCCCTTGGGTACATTCCTAGCAGTGCTATTGCTGGGTCACAGGGGCGTTCTATTGTTAGTTTCCTGAGGAACCTCCACACTGTTTTCCAGAGGGGCTGCACCAGTTTACATTCCCACCAACAGTGTAGGAGGGAGCCCGTTTCTCCACATCCTCGCCAGCATCTAGAGTTCTCTGATTTGTTCATTTTAGTCACTCTAACTGGCATGAGGTGGTATCTCAGTTTGGTTTTGATTTGTATTGCCCTGATGAGGAGGGATGCTGAGCATCGTCTCATGTGTCTGTTGGCCATCTGGATGTCCTCTTTGGAGAAGTGTCTGTTCATGTCTTCTGCCCATTTCTTCACTGGATTATTTGTTTTTCAGGTGTGGAGTTTGGTGAGTTCCTTATAGATTTTGGATACTAGCCTTTTATCTGATATGTCATTTGCAACTATCTTTTCCCATTCCATCAGTTGCCTGTTAGTTTTAAAAGTGCAAGTACAAAATCTAAGAGCTCACCTAAAGGAACTAGAAGGAGAGCAATAAGATCACCCAATAAACAAAATCATGAATGAAAATGGATTTATTACAACCAACCCCTCAGAAATACAAGCAATTATCAGGGAATACTATGAAAAATTATATGCCAACAAACTGGACAACTTAGAAGAAATGGACAAATTCCTACACACTCACTACCAAAATTCACACAGAAAGAGATAGAAAATCTGAACAGACCCATAATCAGTGAAGAAATTGAATCAATTATCAAAAACCTCCCAACAAATAAGAGTCCTGGGCCAGATGGCTTCCCTGGGGAATTCTACCAGACATTTAAATCAGAGTTAATACCCATTCTTTTCAAGCTATTCCAAAAAATAGAAATCGAAGGGAAACTTCCAGACTCATTCTACGAAGCCAAGTCTCACTTTGATTCCCAGCCAGACAGAGACNACATAGTGCTGGAAGTCCTAGCATCAGCCATCAGACAACAAAAGGAAATCAAAGGCATCAGAGTTGGCAAAGTTGAAGTTAAACTTTCACTTTTTGCAGACGACATGATACTCTACATAGAAAACCCGACAGACTCCACCAGAAACCTACTAGAACTGATCCATGAATTCAGCAAAGTTGCAGGGTACAAAATCAATGTACAGAAATCGGTTGCATTTTTATACACCGATAATGAAGCAATAGAAAGAGAAATCAAGAAACTAATCCCCTTCACAAATGCACACACACAAAAAACCATAAAATACCTAGGAATAAACCTAACCAAAGATATAGGAGATCTGTATGGTGAAAACGATAGAAAACTTATGAAGGAAATTGAAGAAGACACAAAGAAATGGAAAAACATTCCATGCTCATGGATCAGAAGAATATATATTATTAAAATGTCATTACTACCCAAAGCAATCTACACATTCAATGCAATCCCAATCAAAATTGCACCAGCCTACTTCTCAAAGCTAGAACAAGCTATCCTAAAATTTGTATGGAACCACAGAAGACCCTGGATAGCCAAATTAATATTGAAGAAGAAAACCAAAATGGGAGGCATCACAATCCCAGACTTTAGCCTCTACTCCAAAGCTGTCATCATCAGGACAGTATGGTATTGGCGTAAAAACAGACACATAGACCAATGGAATAGAACAGAGAACTCAGAATTGGACCCGCAAATGCATGGCCAACTAATCTTTGACAAAGCGGGAAAGAGTTTTCTGTGGAAAAAAGACAGCCTCTGTAACAGATGGTGCTGGGAGAACTGGACAGCAACATGCAGAAGAATGAAACTAGCTCATTTTCTCACACCATGCACAAAAGTAAACTCAAAATGGATAAAGGACCTGAATGTGAGACAGGAACCGATCAAAATCCTAGAGGAGAAAGCAGGAAACAACCTCCTTGACCTCAACTGCAGCGATTTCTTACTGGACACATCTCCAAAAGCAAGGGAGTCAAGAGCAAAAATGAACTATTGGGACCTCCTCTGAAGCCTGTTTTTAAATGACTCCAATTTTACAACTGCATTTTATGAAAGAAGAGTAAAAAATAACCAATTTGGCTATCCCTTGATGTTCGGGAAAAAAAAAAAACGATTTCTCCACCTAAAAATAAGTAGTGTAGAGTAAAACCTCCCAATTCAACAACTGTGAATACTTGAAAACTGATTTTGTTGAAAACCTGGAAAAAGATACGAAGGCTCTGCCAGCAGGACCGGAGGAAGGCGGCGTGCTGCCATCTGCTGGCGCCTGTTTACAATGCGATTCGACTGGGCCCCTCTCTCAGACTGGTCCAGCGCGACCCCGGCAACTCCGGG
>NW_027529191.1:516793-524181 GCF_008692635.1 Crocuta crocuta | reverse complement strand
GGGAACTCCGGGGCGGTGGGGGAGGGGGAGCACTCCGGGGGCGTGGAGGGGGGCACAAAGGGTCACTCCTGGGGAGCTTTAGTCCCAGAACCGGATCGGCAGCTGTGCGTTGAACACACTGTTACGGATCCCACCTCCAGGATCACGATGCGCCTGGGATCTGGACTCCCTGCAGGGAAAGCTGTGTGCCCCTGACTCCGGGCAAAGGTTACAAAGTGTCTGAAAAAGGGGCGCAGTGGCACTGGAGGGGGAGCAGGCAGGACACCAAGAAGCAGAAGCACGGAGTGTTCAGAGCAGGGAGGGGCTTGGCCGGCCCAGCAAGCGGTTTTTCCAGGTCTCCCGGTGGAGTGAAAAGCTTGGGAGGAGAGCGCGGGATCTCGCGGACACCTTGTGGCCAGGACCCCGGGACCCGCCGGGGCACGGACGCCGTTTCGGACCCTCAGGCAGCCCCCGCAGGCCGGCTCACACCTCTGGGTCCGTGTGGGTTTGATTCAGCAGCTCAGGCACGCCCCCTGCCGGAGAGCCGCTTCCCCGGCCTCTGCACCGCTTTGCCCCCGCCGCCCAGAGGCGGGTGCCCTGCGCACCGCGCGTCCTCGCTCCGCTCCACGCAGGGGGTGGGCACTGGCTTCGCGCGTGGCCGTCCTGGCCCCGCGGGAACACCATCGCCTCCCAGGTGAGTGTGCAGGTGGCCGTGCCATCTCCTTTCTCACCCGCTCCCGGTACGGCGTGCCCGGCGCTCACCTCTTCAGCCGCGGGTCCTGAGCCCATCCCTGAGGAGCAGGGTTCCGGACACCCCTGGTGAGCGAGCAGCGACCTCAACGCACCTCTAAGTTGAGGGTAGGCAGGGCGTCCCCAGAGCCTCTTGGCAACCGCGGTCGCCCACAGGAAGGAAGGTCGCCACCCCCCCACCCCCGCCAGGCATACTCAGACCCCACGTAGGTATTGGCTCAGGTGATCTGTGTGCACCCACAAAGTTATTTGCCAGAAAATGTGGGTCCCTCCCAAACCTCGTGGTCCTGGGAGCGTGGGCACGGCCCCCCTCCGTCCCCCTGGAGAAGAGACATCGTCCCTCGGTCCCCTGGGAGAGCAGACACCGGCCCCCTCTGTCCCCCGGGAGCGCGGGCACTGCCCCTCTTGGTTCCCCGGACACTGTCCCCCTCGGTCTCCTTGGAGAGCAGACACTGCTACCCTCTGTTTCCCGCGACCGCGGGCACTGCCTGCTTCGGTCCCCCGGGAGCGCGGACACTGTCCCCCTCGGTCCCCCAGGAGCGCGGACACTGTCCCCCTCGGTCCCCCGGGAGCGCGGACACTGTCCCCCTCGGTCCTCCGGGAGTGAGGGCACTGCCCCCCTCCGTCTCCCTGGAGGGCAGACACTGCCCCCCTCGGTCCCCCAGAGGCGCGGACACTGTCCCCTCGGTTCCCCGGAAGCGCAGTGACTGTTCCCCTCGGTCCCCTGGGAACGCGGACACCTTCCCCTCGGGGTCGGCGTCGGAAGCCGGTAGGGACGCCCACTCGCCCCTAGTTCTCGAGAGCGCCACTGAGTTAAAGGTAAAACTAAAGACGCTCTGGTCCCCCCTCGCCTCTCGGCCCTGACGGGGAAGCATTCTCGAAGCCTAGTTACAGGTTCGTAGTTAGATCTATTTTAAAGTCGTAGAATACCGCGAGATGTAGACCTGGTACCGGGCACGTTAATATCGCGAGACAACCGGGTCAGAGCGTTTCGCGGCAAATGGAAATACCGCGAGAGGCGGCGCCGGAGGCGTTCCCTGTGGAAACTGACTGGGGCGGGACAGAAGACGGCGGTGGGGAGGGTGGGCCTTTCCANAGTGCAGTGTGACCTCCAGGTGCTGCCCTTGCGCTGCCCTGGGCGCCCTCCCTCCCGCCCTTCCCGTTGGGTCCCCCGCACGTTGACGGGGACAGGTAGCTTGTGGCCAGTCGACCCTGCAGGGCATGCGCAAGCGGCCGGGGACCCTGGGGAGTCCCGAGGGCTCTGCAGCGTCCCGCAGCGGTTCGGGCCAGTCTGCTGGAGGGGGTGGGGCAGGGCAGGCCGTGAGCCTGCAGGCGAGAGCTGAGATGAGGGGTACATCTGAGCGTCGGGGGTGCGGACGTGCCCACCCTAAAGTTGAGGAGACCCGACCTGCCAGTGCTTTTCGGGGGCCTGGCAGAAAGGTTGGAGAACATGGAGCAAACTGGGATGGCCCAGGTTCCCCAAGGCCTCGCGCGCCGGGCTCAGGACTCAGGAACTGTTCCTGCTCGTCCTGGGACCGTGATCCTTAGAAGCCTTATAAACGGGATTTTGTTCAGTCAACGAAAGGGCAGGTCCGTGGTGCCTTCGGTTCTGTGCGCTCGGACGTTGAACCAGTGATCTTTCTCTCTGATGCCTGCGCCGTGGCCGCAGTGCAGAGGCTCCCTGTGTCCTTGCTCCCCTTTCCTTCGCCAGCACCTGCTTCTGGGAGGACTGCGCGCTCAGCAGCCCCAGGAGTGCTGGGCGTGGGGGACCGCGGGCCTCCCTGAGCCGGGACGTGGCGCCCGGCCCCCCGGCCCCCACGCGAGGTGAGGTGGCGGTGATGAGTTTCTGGCGGTGTGTCTTGCAGCAGACGGACTGGACGGAGCCGTGGCTCATGGGGCTGGCTGTCTTCCACGTGCTGTGCCTGCTGCTCACGTGTCTCTCGGCCCAGAGGTATAAACTCCAGGTCGGGCACTTCCTGTGCTTAGGTGAGTAGGGTGCGCAGGCGTTCTGTGACTCGGGCGCTGTGTGAGGTGACCGGGTGCGGGTGGGGCATCTCAGTGGGAGAGCGTCTTAGGGGAGGGAGGCAGGGTGTTGGCGTTGCAGAAGGCGCCCTGGACCCCAGGTGGTGAGCAGAGTCGCTGCTTCCTGTCTGCACGGGGGGCTGACCCAGGCGCACTGAGGAAGGCGCGTGCCTGTCGGGCCTGCAGGGGCTGAGTGGGCAACAGCAGCTCCGTGACTTAATTCCAAACCTGGGTGTGTTGCTGTTCCCTGTGATACGCACAAGGCAGCAGAGCAGCGAAGCTCTGGGAAGGGGCCCCGTGCAGGTTGCTGCAGCAGCACGGAGACGGAGGTGTCCCCGGCCTGCAGGCCGGAGCTGCAGCGAGGACGGTTCTGCGCGGGCCCTGAGGCTGGTCCCTCCGAGAAAGGTGCCAGCCGATTACTTGAGCTGACGTGTTAGGAAAACTTGACAACTTAAGAACTATGTGTGGGTTTCTTATCTTTGAAGAGATGGATGACTTTGCACACGTGGGGGCAATAAATAGATGATGTTCTACGTGTGTTTAATATTCTGACTCATTTCCCTCTCAAACCCGCACAAGATTGATTGTATTCAGTGCAGTGTTGTTTGGCACATTTTTAGGACAGGCTCCCCGCCCCCCCAGGTCACTCAGCCCCTGGGTGGCACAGCCGAGAAATTTGTTACCTTGTCAGCTGGGGAGTGGCACCTGCTAGAGATGGCGCCGTGCCCCCGCTCCACGCCTTCTGTGTCTCAGCCTTCCCCTCCCCTCCCCCACCCCGTCTCCCTTTCCTGTGCCTTTTCTTCATGTGCCTCGTTAGGTCCAACCACGGAGGAGGGAGTCAGGAGACTGTAAAGCCCTGGTGCATTCTGTTTTGTGATTTGGGTCAAGGACAGGAAGGCTTTTCACATTTTGATTTACCTGAGAAATGAAAGCATCAGACTGTAGTTTGCCACGTTCCGCTGTGTGTCCTCGTCACGCCGGCGGTGCGGAGCGGGCGCTAGGTCCGGGTGGCATAGCTGCGTGCTTCTGAGTCCCGGGCTCCAGGAGGGTCGTGGGCCCCACTCAGATAGGCTTGGGGACATCGTGACCCTTGCTGTGGCCACCAGAACCTCGGGGCAGGTCTCTAGCCGGCTCTCCTGTGTGCCCGTCAGGGGAGGTGCGAGGCGGAAAGCACCCGGTCGCACCGCGCTGGGACTTTTGGGACCGGGTCACCGTGTCGGGGCCCTGTGGGAGCGCGGGCACGGTTTGCAGGGGAGAGCTGCTTCCGGCTCTCTCTGCGTCTGCTCAGCAGCTCTGCACTGCTCGCCCGCACCTCTCCTGGTCTCTCTGTCGAATGGAAGTGTCCTGCGATTTTAAATGTTATAGTCTTTATCTCACACCGTATCTAAAATGGTCCGTTTCTCAGCAGGTTTTTGCTATTCTGTTACATTTATGTTAAAACACGGGTAATTCTGAAATGGTTCATGGTCAGTCATCCAGATCCTGACACACAGCTTCTCTCTTTCCAGTGATTTTGGTTTATTGTGCCGAGTACATCAACGAAGTGGCAGCAATGAACTGGAGGTAGGCGAATCCCTGTCCCGTTCGCCGCCTGGGAGGCGCCCTCTAGTGTGGCCTGTGCAGTGGAAGCATTGCACGCCGACCGCAAGCCTCCGGGGAAGCCGAGTGGCTGAAGTCCCAGGGGCCCAAGTGCTTCTGCGCCGACAGGTTTAGGTCAGAGGAACGGCCTGTCAGATAGTTTAGGATTTGAAGGTTGGTTGATACAGTTCACGACAGCGTGAGAGAGTTCAAGGGGCTGTTTGAAGCGGCTCTAGTTGCAGGGTAAAGAAAGTGGCATTTTAGAGAGAGTTGGGCCCACATGTGGTCAGGGCGTGGGTGAGGTGCTCTGCGCCCTCCCCTCCCCTCCCCTCCCCAGACCTGCCGCATCCTCTTGAGGCCTCGAGGCCTCGGGATGTCCTCCCGGCCCCGGCCGCCCTCCGGGGATCCCAGCTCCACCCCTAACACCTGCAGCCTCCTCGCTGCCGCGTCAGCCTCTGTCCCCAGGGGACGGGGTGGGGGGGTGAGACCCGCAGAGCGTCACCAGCCGCCCCTGCCCTCTGCTCCCAGCTCCGCCTTCATCCTGCCTGCGAGTCGGGCCCTGTGCCAGGTTACAGCTCGGCACCTGCACCCACGCGTGTGAGCGAGACACAGCTGTGCGAACCGGGGGCTCATCCGGGCGCCTCGGCCGTGTGCTCAGATGTGGGTTCCAGCAGCATCCACGGGCCGTATCTGCCCACTCTTTTCGTGCGGCCTGTGAGCCAAAAATGGTCTTGATGTTTCTAAGCGCTACAATGTTTACATTCTTCAATGTGAAAGAGAAGAAAAAAAGAGAAACTGCTAGACTCTCAGCAAAAAGGAGTTGAAGACCTTGCCTCCGGCCCTTCCGGGGGTGCGGGGTGTCACCTCGGGTGGTGTGCACGTCCGTCCCCACAGAAATGCCGCTCCCTCCCGCCCCGCATGTCCTCGCTCATTGCGCGCTGAGGACACGGAAGCCACACCGTCACCTGCTCTGTGCCTTCGGGGAACGGCTGTGGCCCCTGCCCCCCGGCTCTCCCCCTCTGATCCCGTCTCCTCGGCCGAACATGCTGAGAAAATGCCCACTTCTCAGTGTGAAACAGGGCCCCTGGGGCCCCCCGGCAGGACCCTCACGGTGAGACCCGGGTGGTGGTCACTGTCCCCTGGGGCCCGCTCCCACCGTGTAGTAGGAACGCTCTTGCCCACCCACAGCCAGTCTGGGGGTTGCTTGACCTCAGCCTCCTCTCCCCGAACCGCCCGCTCACGGTCTCCGGGTGCCCGGCTGCAGCTGCCTCCTCTCTCAGGGCTCCTCCTTCCGCTCTCTGTGCCTTCCTCCCTGGGCCGAGGGTGCCAGCCACCATCCGCGACGTCTGATAAACATCAGTGAAGTAGCACGTCGCACTCGGCCCCCATCCAGAGCTGTCCCAGCCACTGTGCGCTGCTTTGTACCGGCAGCTTCTCCTCCCGATGACTTCGTCGTGCAGAGACTCCTCAGGAAGTCCCTGACCTTGGAAACAGACCACGAGCGTGGTTTTCTCCATCAGCTCCGTGCCCACCCTCGCACCTCCCGAGCGGTGCCCTGTTTCCCCAGGCGCCAGCCCCCCTCGACCTGATGGGCAGCGGCCCCGGCACAGCCACGGCGGTCACAGCCACACGCTGGCCGCCACTGGGCCCTGCTGGCTCCTCCGGGTCCCTGCTGGAGCGTTGGGAGCCTTCCTGCGGCCCCCGCAAACCCATGCCCTCCCTGCTCCGTTTTTCTCCGGACCATCAATCACACATGGGCGTTTTGAGTGTCTTATTTTCCGAACCCTTTCCCTGGAGTGTAAGCTGTAAGCACGGCTGCCTCCCCTGTTCTCAGCCACGCCAGGGCTGACGACTGGCTCCTCCGTAACTGTCATTGTGCTAACGAATTGTCAGGCGCTTTATAAATAGTCGTTTTGTGTGTCACTGTGCTGGCCACAGATGAACGCCTGGGTACACCAGCCTCTGCCTGGGGCGGGTTGAATGACTCAGCCTGCTGGTGAGACTAGGAGCGGAGAGCCGGCTCAGAGTAGGTCCGGAGCGTCTGCAGCCCGTGACACCTCCAGGCCCGCAGACGGCACAGCAGGTCCCAGCTGACGTCACACTCGCCGTTAAGCAGAGTGCACAAGCGTTTGCTTGGCCTCACAACGTCCGCGGGTGGCTGATGTTGCTCACACCGCTGTCCTCCCCAGGCCCGGGCTCCTGGCTCTTGGCCGTGGGGCTGACTGCATGTTCCCCTGATGGGGGCGCTCCGGGTGGCAGAGCGGAGTGGGAAGGGCCGAGGGTGGGTTCCGTGGTGGGGCAGGCCGTGGCGCCTTGGTTGACTAAGCGTTCTCCAGGAGCCTTATGTTAGGGAATATCGCTAAGGACGTTGCTTTGTTATGCCAAGTAATTTTTAATTTTTTCCTAAAACAGGTCGTTTTCAAAATACCAGTATTTCGATTCGCGGGGGATGTTCATTTCTCTAGTGTTCTCAGCACCGCTGCTGCTCAATGCCATGGTCATCGTGGTACGTGCATTACAGCCTTGTGAGCTCTTGTGTTGTCGGTGGATGTGTGTTTTCCAATTCTAAACACATCTCAACATCATTGTTTTTAGATTATGTGGGTCCGAAAGACTTTGAATGTGATGACTGACCTGAAAACGCTACAGGAGAAGAGAAGAGAAAGGAAGAGAAAAGAAGAGTAACATTGGAACACTGTTCGTTTTCTTACAGACGTTGTTTTCCTCTGTGTGGCTATTTCAAGGTTAAAGTGTGCATCATAGGCGCCCTCCTTACTCGCCCGCTCGAGTTTGTGCAGAGGGCTCATTTACTGTGACATCCATGTCGTCGAACACCCTAAAAACTGGTTTCTAAAATAAACACTAGTCTCCTGTCCCATCTGGGTGTTCACGAAGCCTGGGTCCACCCGGGACCTGGGTGTCTTCCTGTCAAAGTGTACACGTCAGTAGTGTCCGCAGAGCGCGTCATCGTGGGCTGGCTTGTCACCTGTGCAGTTAGCAGTCATTATAAAGCACTGAAGCAAGTGACAAACGGCGCTGTCCAGACGTTGGCGCCCCCC
>NW_027529191.1:513525-516670 GCF_008692635.1 Crocuta crocuta | reverse complement strand
TCGCCCCCCCCCCCCCCCCCGGGCTCTGCTTCCTGAGCTGCAGCCCCGCTGGTTCTCTGCGGAGGGAAGGGGCAAAGGGGCAAAGTTGGTGACATTCTGGGCTGTCACCGGAGGGCTGGGGCCCAGGGTAGTCCCGAGCTAGGGATGATGTGACCTGGCACGTGGTACCTGGATGGAGAAGCCCTGGGCTGGAGTGAGACCCGGGGAGCAGCTCCCAAAAAGACCCAGGCTCGTGGGCGCAGGGCCAAGTCCAGGAGGCGAGGCTTCTGTGAAGGGCGCACAGTCAGCCTGGG
Organism: Crocuta crocuta; assembly: GCF_008692635.1. Lineage (NCBI taxonomy): Eukaryota > Metazoa > Chordata > Mammalia > Carnivora > Hyaenidae > Crocuta > Crocuta crocuta. The sequence goes on along the minus strand of NW_027529191.1, from coordinate 516,377 downwards.
GCAGAGGAGGCTTGGGGCTCCTCTGTGTTCTCGCAGCAGCTACAGGAGTAGCTGCAGAGGCCTCCACATCAGGGCTCCGGGGAAAGGTTTTCGGGAGGCAGGATTAGGAGTAGAAATACTCAGTGACTGTTCAGCGGTTTCAGCTAATAGATTTTTACAACAAATGACAAGATGATAGTCCTTCCTAATTTCACTTTTTAAAAGTGTGCACTGGGTGTTATATGTAAGTGATAGATCACTAAATTCTACTCCTGAAATCATTGTTCCGCTGTATGTTAACTAACTTGGATTTACATTAAAAAATAAAAGAATAAAAAAAAAGTGTGGGTGCTCAGGAACGTGCTAGCACTTGTATGAGGACAGGTGCGCCGTTCCCTCCCAGCGGCTCCTCTGCAGGCCGCCAGGGGGGCCTCTCCGTTCTCCGTAGCTGGAGGGCGACAGGTGAGTAGGGATCAGGTTTGTAAAAGTGCAGCGCGCAGTAAAGGAGATGCTGCTGGCGCTTGATTTGGGTTTGAAAAAAATTGTGAATAGTTGTCTTAATTTTAACAAGATTTTTCCCTCTAAGTGAAACATATTCTTTAAATTAAAAAAAAAGGGTCTGTCTGACATTTACATTTAGCAGCTTAAAAGGTGACACTCAGATAGATTTTTATTTTTATTAAAAAATTATTTTTAATGTTTATTTTTGAGAGACAGTGCAAGTTGGGGACGGGCAGAGAGAGGGAGACACAGAATCTGAAGCAGCTCCAGGCTCTGAGCTGTCAGCACAGAGCCCGACGCAGGGCTCGAACCCATGAACTGTGAGACCATGAGCTGAGCCGAAGTCGGATGCTTAACTGACTTAGCCACTCAGGCGCCCCCACTTTGATAGATTTTTAAATTAAATCTTGAAATTGAGATAATATTTTCCTGGACAATGTGAACTCAGTAGAGAAACAATTTACTGATTACTGACAGTTTTAGAAGGGAGTTGATAGAATCTTCTAGACAGAGCCAGTGGAGTCTTTATTGTGGCATGTTTTCCAGTTCCTTCTTGATGTGTTCTCTTTTGTATTGAACATAAAGAGTGGCTTCAAAGTAGCATCCGAGTTCCATCAAATTTCAGATGCTTTGCACCCGAAGCCTATGAGTCAGATGTTCCCCATCAGGCTCAGAGACGGCTCACGCGACACGGCCTCACCCCCAGAAGTAGCTGCGTGAGCCCACGCGAGGCAGAGGGGATGTGCCGGGCCGTGGAGGGAAGGGGACACGGCTGCGCGCCCAGCCTCACGTGGCTGTTGGAAGGTCTCCACTCTCCATAACTATCTGGGCGGTCAAAGTATGGGACCCTCTGGATGTCACAGTGTAATATTATTAACTTGGTCTGACTTTGATTTTAATAACGTATATCAGTGTGAAAACATGACACAGGGCCACATTTGTGTGTGTGTGTGTGTGTGTGTATAATTTCGAGGGGGGCAGTTATACTTCGTTTTCTCACACACACAAACCTTTTTTAACTGGTAAGTTCATATTCTGTGCCTTAAATTGCAGTTGTTAACAAGTGTTTTAGTTCCCATTGTCCTGGGAAGGAAGGTCCTACCCACCAAACTGCCTGATGCGTCCACACGACATCCTCCCCTCTGTTTAAGTGAAGCACACGTTTTACCTGCATATTTATTAACAAAGAGGGGGAAAAGATTCATGATAGAACTGTATTTTGCGTATTCCTAGTCTGTGACCCCATTAGTGTCTTGATGGACGTTGACTCTCTGACTGACTTGATTGACTATATGATATGTTTAATACCATATAGTATGTTTTTTCCCTGAAATCATACATTGGTTTGACTTTGCTGTGGGCGAAGCAGGAGCATCCAGAATGCTGGCCCCACTGGTGGCCGCGTGGCCCCTCACCTGGCCCTGAACCTCACGCACCCAGATGCGCACTTTTGTCAGAAAATCAGCACAGACACACACATAGCAGGTAAGAAGGTGACACAGAAACCTGCATTATTTACTGTGACAGAGTGGCAAGGACATGGTGACATGTTCTCACCCTTTACAAAAAATTTAAAGTTAAAAACTTTTAGGGACACCTGGGGGGCTCAGTGGGTTAAGTGTCTGACTCTTGACTTCAGCTCAGGTCATGATCTCAAGGTTATGCAGCCTGCTTAGGATTCTCTCTCTCTCTCTCTCTCTCTCTCCCTGCCCCTCCCCTACTTGCTCTCTCTAAATAAGTAAAATTTGAATGTCAAAGCACTCAAAAATTTTTTTAATTTGGAATCTTCATTGAGCAGGGATTTGGAGTAAGGAGTTTCAGTGGAAATGACGAGTCACCCCAACAGCTGCTCTGTTCTTCGGAAAAGTACTTTCTGGTCCCAGACACCCTTCTTTTTCCACATTGTAGAGGACATGTTTTCAGGGCCTCCTGCATCGACAGGAAGTGAAGAAACGAGAAGCAGTGACAAACCTTATTAATCATCAAAACAGTAAGGACAAGTGGTCCTCGCACATTTCAGGGAAAACTTTCATGTCACACTGGCGCTGGGCTGCGCGGTGCTGGGGGGAGGCAGGAGCACCTGCGAGTGACCTCCGCGTGTCCCCCATGTGAACTCCGCGTGACCTCCGCGTGTCCCCCATGTGAACTCCGCGTGTCCTCTGTGTGTCCGCCTGGTTCTCAGGCCCAACAGCTTTCCTCACTGTGGGGCAGGTTGGCGCTACTCCCTCCCTGGCGGGGTTGGAGGCTCGGAGCTGCCCACGTGCGGGCTCTGGGCCAGCAGCGCCCAGAGGAGTCCCTGTCCCCTGGGGAGGCCCTTCCCTCCTCGCCCCTCCCCTCCCCCTCCCCGCCCCCTCCAGTCCCTCCCCAGTCCC
>NW_027529191.1:477354-513474 GCF_008692635.1 Crocuta crocuta | reverse complement strand
TTGTTCTTCACTGTGCTGCGGGTCTCACGTCCTGGGCTCGCTGGTGACATCAGTGCCCTGTCTGCAGCGGTCACGATTACATTTGTGATTTCCACCGATCGGTGTCCTCAGAAGTATTTTTCAGTTCCTTTTATCGTGATCATATTTCAGTATATACATCGTTTTCAATGACTGCATTGTAACCAAATTACAAGTTCAATTTACTTAACCGGTTACTGGAGGTGCCGAGCTTTTCTGATTATTTCCCTAACTAAAGCACTACAAAACCCTGTGACTTCAGAGGCCAACTTTTGCATGTTAGTTATTAATGTGGGATAAATCCTGCAAGTGAAATTAAGTCAAAATATATAAACATTTTATTGCAACTGATAAATATTGCTAAGCCAGTCTTCAGGAAGCATAAAGCAGCATTGTTCGCACGTGTTTCCTTGACCCTGTCTACTCTAGCTGGCAACATTAAAAAAATACTTTTCTGATGAATAAACACAAATTTTATCTCATTGTTTTAACGCGCATTTCCTTGGTTACCAGGGAGGCTAACATTTTTCACATGATTATTGACATTTTGCACTTTGGGGGAATAATCTATTCATATACTGTATTTCTCTTTACGGCAGTATTGCCTCTTAAAAATTATTTCTAATTTTATATATTAAAATTACTAACACATGTAAGGCACAAATGTCTTTCCAGTGTGCAGTTTCATTTAGGCCTTTATTATAAGAGTTTAGAACTGTGAGAAATTCTTGTGTTCTCTGTATTTACTGTCATAGCTGTGAAGGGTCAAGAGTCAGGCCCAGCGCAAGCTAAGAGCGCACGGCGCCTCCTGCATGAGGGTGGTTAGCCCAAAACAGTTACCTCTTTTCAAATTTACTCATTGATTTATTTTGCATAGATTTTGGCTGATGTTAAATGTTTGGGGGGTTTGTTTCATTTGCTTATACGACTTGTCTGACCCGTGAAGTCACGGGGACCAGCCTCTACTCTTGCTACTCCTCTGGCCTGGAAGTAGGTACTCATATCAGAAGGATTCAGTCAAAGAAGTCAGTCCAATTTATGCTAAATCCATATTTTGTGAGGTTACATGCATTTAATAGTAAAAGTGGCCATTAAAAAATAGTAGACTCAGGCAATTTATATTTCGATATACAAAAGTTTATCCAAGAATCTCTGAAAACATACTTGGGGTATAATATTATATAGCTTCACATTTTTGAAATATATTTAGTGGGTGCTTGTGGGATTTATTTATTTATTTTCCAGCACAGTGTTCAGCCCCAATCTCCGTTTCACTTGCTTCTGTGGCTGGTCACCCCTCCTGTCGCGGGAGGAAGGGGCCCCGCATTCCTCCAGCCGCTGGGGTGCCTGTGACAAGTGGCATTGGGATGTTTACTGCCTGGAGTGTCCACTGAGCAGACTGACGGACACGCTGAGGACCACAGAGGTGGAGAAGGCACCGACTGGGTGGGTTTGTGCTCCCGGTGCGCCCACGTTCGCCCTCCGGGAGAGCCTTCCAGAGGCCCTGGGGGTTCCACGCCCCACCCTACCAGTGAGGCGACCTCCTGCTGACACCAAGTTACCTGCACCCTCAGCTGAGATTCGGGAACAATCTCTGGGCCGTGGCTGTGGGATTCCTGCACTAGCGCGTGGTGGCTGTAAAACTGCTCATGAAAAACAACATGTTTTTGAGAATCGTTTGCACATCTAACAGTGGACTCTGGGTAAAGACACCTGCGCTGAGTCTTGCCGTGTTTAGGAGACCCCATCTCCTGCAACAGAAAAAAAGGTTTTTTAAAAAATATATTAAAAAATTTTTTTTAAACTTATTTCTGAGAGAGAGAGAGACAGCGTGAGCAGGGGAGGGGCAGAGAGAGAGGGAGACACAGACTCTGAAGCAGCTCCAGGCTCTGAGCTGTCAGCACAGAGCCCGACGTGGGGCTCGAACCCACGAACTGCGAGAGCGTGACCTGAGCCGGAGTCGGACGCTCAGCCGGCTGAGCCCCCAGGCGCCCGGAAAGGTTTTAGGCGCTGCTTCCCATGTTCCCAGAGACTCGCTTACGAAACTGTCAAGGACAGAACAGGATTCTGCGGGACACAAGGCCTGGGACGGGGGTGTCCTTGGAGTGGGAGGGGTTGGGTTTCACTTCCAGCTCTCGGGACTTGCTAGGGAGGCAGCGTTGGCCAAATCACAGGGTTTTTTTTTTTCCTCCGAATTTGTTTCCCCTTGTGAAAAAACAACGTGTGTGAACGCGTGCCATGCGCGGTTAATAGGACCACATCAAGCATCGGAAGATGCGGCCGGCCCTACGTTTCCCTGAAGCGCACGCGCAGTAGCAGCTGCTGGCCTGGCCGTAGCGCGGCATCGATCCGGTCGTAAGCGTCGTTTCCTGAGCTGTGACACAAAGGCACCAAAACCTGGAACCCGCGTCTGTCCTCGGTTCTGCCCAGCTTCTCAGGCGAGGAAACGTGCATTTTCACCGCCGCCGCCAGAGGGCGCCAGGGCGCCACGTCGAGCGCGCCGCGGGGTGCGGGGGGGCGGTTGTCGCTCGCGCAGAACGCGGCCCGCACGGATCTCAAGGGAACGGACCCGGAACCGCAGTGCTTTATCTCCTGCCTGCGTTGGAACCCAGCTAACCATTCCCAATTATGCTGTGAGGTTAAGTTTCCTTTGCCAGAAGCAGAGAGACAGACTCACACACACACACACACACACACACACACCCACACACACACACCCACACACACACACACTGAAAAACAAATCGCCGATCACGTCCTGTCACACTAGAAAGCGTCCACACCCGCGCGCACGCTTGCCCAGGCCCCGGACTCCATCTGAATTAGTAACACACATTTAATTATAACGGGATCCAGGGAACAACGCTGTTTACAGCTTTGGCTTAAGTGCAGGAGACTGAAGTCGGGGTAATGAGGCCGCTGCGGGGCGCAGGCCCGGGGCGCCTGGGGGGCTCGTCCCCTCCCGGGCCGGGGGCGCCCTGCTCCCCGGACCCCCGTCTGGGCCTCGTCACAAACCAGAAACGTAGTTCGACACGCAGACAACGGGTCCGGCTGGGCCCGTGTCCGCAGCCCGGAGCCCGCGGGCGTCTGTCTGCACGTTCCCTGCGGGACTGCACACAAGTGTAGGCGGCTTGCGTCGTTGTGCTGGGTGTATTTATTTAGTTATTTTATTTTTTAAGATTTTTTAAAATTTATTTCTGAGAGAGAGCGAGAGAGCAGGGGGGTGGTCAGAGGGAGAGGGAGACACAGAATCCGAAGCAGCTCCAGGCTCCGAGCTGTCAGCACAGAGCCCGACGCGGGGCTCGAACCCACGAACCGTGAGATCATGACCTGAGCTGAAGTCGGACGCTTAACCGACCGAGCCACCCAGGCGCCCCTATTCTATGTGTATTTAATGCGTATTTTCCACCGCCCTAAAAATCATCTGTGCTTCTGACTTCCACCCCCCAACCCCCAGCAACCACTGATCGTTTTCCTGTCTATACAATTTCACCTTTTCCAGATTAACGAGCAGCAGGGACCATCAAGCGCGTGGCCTTTTCACGTTGGCTTCTCCCAGCCAGTGACACGCGTGTAAGATTCCTCCGTGTCCCTTCATGTATGTTTTGTGCAGAATGAGGTTCCGCCGTCTGGGCACCCACAGTGTATTTACCCAGCGCTACTGACCGCCGTCGTGGTTACTTCCGAGTGTAGCAATTACGAATAAAGGTGCATCCATGTGCAGGTTTCCACGGGGACATAAGTTCTCACCTCCTTTGAGTAAATTCCAAGGAGTGTGATTGCGGGATCGTCTGGTGAGAGTGTGTTTAGTTTGTGAGGAACCTTCAAGCTCCCCCCACAGCGGCCGCCCCATTGTGGGTCCCGCCCCGTGTCCTCACCGGCACCTGCTGCCGTCGGGGCTCCGGCCTGTGGCCCTTCTCGGCCTGCGGTGGTGCCACACCCTGGTTTTAACTTGCGGTTCCCGGAAGACGTGTGAGGTGGAGCGTCTCTCCGTGTGTTTATCTGCCGTCTTTGTCTCTTCTCTGTGGAGGTGTGTGTTCAGATGTTTTGTCCATTTTAAAAATTTTTTTATTTATTTATTGTTGAGAGAGAAAGACAGAGTGAGCAGGGGAGGGGCAGAGAAAGGGGGGGACAGAATCCCAAGCAGGATCCGCTGTCAGTGTGGAGCCCAATGTGGGGCTGGAACCCACGAACTGTCAGATCATGGCCCGGCTGAAACCGAGACTTGGACACTGAACCCAGTTTTAAACTGGGTTATTTAAGACTCTTGTGTATTTGGGTAACAGCCGCTGTCGGATGTGCCTTTGACAAATGGTTCCTCCCAGTCCGTGGCTTGTTTTCTCCTCTCGTGATGGTATCTTTCACAGAGAAGTTTTTGATGTTAATGAAGTCCAACCTCTCTGTTGTTGACCCCACAGACTGTACTATCCGGATTGTATCCAAGAACTTGACCATTGAGTTGCTCTCCTCCCCTTCCCTCTGATGAAATCTTGAGGTCCAGAGCAAAAATGTTATGAGGAACAGAGAATCTGAAAACATAGACCTAACTTCAGAAGAGGCCCCATGTTGTCTGCTGAATGGCGTCGGCGACCAGGGAAGGGAAGGAGAGGAGAGGGGAGGGGAGGGGAGGAAAGGGGAAGAGAGGGGAGGGGTGGGGAGGGCTGGGCATCCACGGACAAGCAGGCTCAGGATGTCCCAGGCTTGACTCCCAGACCCCATGCGTTTCTGTTAGATGCATTCGGCACATGGACGCTTTTCTTTCCACGGTCATTGTCTAAGTTTGCATTTCAGAGTTCAGTTCACATTCTACGGGTGTCAGTATGTTTTCTGGTCCCTTAGAAGATGTTCTGATGTAAAACAGACCAGAAGGAGGCTCTAAGAATCGAATCTGGTGGATTTGAAAGGACAGTCAGGGGAGACGGTGGAGGACAGAGTGTATGATTTGTAGGACGACTGAGTCGTGACTAAGTGGAGACAGACAGGAAAGCTCCCAGGACACAAAAGCGGTATCTCCCGGTCCCCCGAATGAGAGAAACAGAAGGCTGTGTGTCAGTCACGCTCCCCGGGGCAGCTGATCTGAGCCTTTGAGTCTTCCAGACGCCCGAGGTTCAGGGTTTCTCGGCAGTGACAGGTGCGTTGATTAATGACCAAGATCTTATATAGATTTTCCCCAAGACTCAACTTTAAAAACATAAAGTTTGGTTTGGTTGTTTTGTCACAATAACTGAGAAACAATGAAGTAATGATGGCCAGAAATTTGGAGTTCACGTGTGAACTAAAATGTAATGGCAACCCAAAGTCCAAGCTCAAAAGAAAATACTGCTTGTCCGTTACAACACGGCAAAGTTTAACTTGTTTTCTTCTTGTTTCAGACTCTTGTTGAAAACATCTCTGTTTTTAAGAAGACTTTTATGGTCTTTATCACGTAGGAGGCTGGCACGTTCCCAGTCCTCGAAAGACGGTCTGTAACTTCCGGAAGCTTCTCCTGCTGGCCTTATGTTGTCTCACTCACCAAGCACATTGTCCTCCTACGGCCACCTCTCCTTTGGGGCCATCGAGATGGTTCAGGCTACCGCGAGCTGCAGAAGGCACAAACAGAAAGCTAAATACACATATATATGTAACAAAGGCTCTATTTTTTTTTTACTTAAGTGTATTTTTATTTATTTTGAGGGAGAGAGAATGCAAGTGAGCGGGGGAGGGGCAGGAAGAGAGGAAAACAGAGTTTCCCAAGCAGATTCCGCACGCTCAGCACGGAGCCCGACTTGTGGCTCAAACTCACAAACTGTGAGAACCGTGACCTGAGTTGAAATCGAGTTGACGCAGCCAGCTGAGCCACGCAGGCGCCCCAAGGCTCTGTCACTCTTAGCATCCCTGCTGTACTATAACTGTGCTAAATGTATTTTGATATAAGGCAAGGGGACAGAGTTAGGAACAAATATTCAGTAAGTGTTATGCGCGCCGGGATGGTGTTCAACCGGGTAGATTTAGGAAAGCCTGCGGAGCCGCTGGGGACCCTGGATAAGGCGACCCGGTCCTGCCTGGGGCGGGGGGTGGGGAGGGGGCGATGCAAAGGCAGACTTCCCTGTGTCACCGTCCAAAGGTCTTCTTCATGTCAAGACACCAGTATGCAGTGGGGCCACCCTCCTGACTTAGTCACCTCCTCCAGGACCCTGTCTCCAAACGGTCACACGCTGAGGTACCAGGGGTTAGGACTCAACATAAGAGTTTGGGGGACACAACCCAGCCCCGTAACAGATCTTACCTCACAGGAAACCTCAAATTTACCTCTAGTGGCTCAAGGGCTCAGGTGTGAAACTTGAAACACTGAACGTTTTAGAGAAAATACCAGAGAATAGCTTTTGGACCTTGGGGGAAAATAAATGTTCTACGCAAGATAAAAAAATCTGTTAACAAAAAAGGGAAACTTTATATAACATTGATTACATTAATGCTATGAATTCTTCATTTCAAAAGATACCTCAGAGAGTGTGAAGAGGCAGCTCAGGCGGGAGGCTGGCTGCTCGGTCCTGGTCAGCTGTTCCCAGAACTGCCAGCAGTCCACAGGCACGTGGCTCAAACCCACCAGAAACGCAGACAAAGCCCTGGGACAGGCATCTCCTGGGGGTGGCCCCGTCATGAGCAGCGCGTGGAAGCCCCCGGCCAAATCAGAATTTAAAGGCAGAGACGTTCGAACGAGCAGCACTAGGCGCGTCCCGCCCTCCTGGCGTGGGTCCGACGGGAGCACGAAGACAGGACAAGGCCCGCCGCCCGCCGCCACTGCGCGTGTACGTGTGCCGTGCCCGGAGACGCCTGGACCCCCCCCCGGACGGGGCGCCCCGAGAGGGACTCTGCACAAGCGTCTCCAGCAGCTTTGCGCCTGTCCCCAGCCGGACATAAACCGATGTCCGTCGGCATAAGTGGAAGAACTCTATTCTGTGACACACGGTGTTTAATATTCGGCTGTAAGTTTCAACAGTGTTAAATCTCAAAACAAAACGTGAGTGAAAGAAGTGACAGAAATTTACGCATTTACTTCCGTTCACAGAAAGTCAAAACACAAGTGAAATGGACATTATGTAGCCCAGGGACGCACACAGTCCTGGTGCGGCTCTGCAGAAAAGCAGGTTTGGCTTCAGGACATTTCTGGGTGCAGGTGAAGGGGTGAGACCGGGCGGGGGGAGGGTTCACCTGTGCTCACGCCCGTTCACTCTCTTCAGCCGCGTGGTGGGTCCGTGGACACTTAGTCATTGCTGTGATTTTAAGTGTGCTACGATGTTATTCATTCTTTTTATAAGATACGTGTTAATAAAAGGTGAAATGCTAATCATAAAATAACTGAGGAATTATGAAGTTTAAATTCATCCAGTATTTATGATGTTTATGCTCATTGATGAACATTTTCTACTGTATCCAGTTATCTACCAGATTTAAAACAAAGAAGAAAAGGAAAGAGGAACAGGAAACCTCTGAGAGCTGGCATTGCCGGCCAAGTGGCTTGGTCCACGGCAGGGACGGAAACGCGAGGGCAGCCACGTCAGAGACTCTGAACTGAACACCCAACGGGAGGGGAGACGGTGGGGAGCCCTCACGACGGGGAGAAGCAGTTCTGTGCCAGGTGCCTGGGAGCATCCTTCTCATCACTGCCCCCACGTCCATGGTCACCCGCACACGGTCATTGTTCCATTTCCCCTGTTCGGTGAAGAGCGCCTTTACCCCTGAATAGACACCCCTCCCCTCGGTCCTGGCCCGTCCTCACTGGGGCCAGGCTCCTCCCTGCCTCTGCAGCCTCCTTCATCTTCACTCAGCAGACTCAGCTTCCCTGTACCATCGACTCCTCACCTGTGGGCCCCTGGGACCCTCAGTCTCTTCCTCGGTCCAGGTCTTCTCCTGTCAGCTTCTGTGGTTGCCCTCACCGAGCGATTCCTGGATTGTTTTGTTTTGTTTTTCTGATCATCACTTAGTCTACTCAAGCTTATTCACTACTTAAAAGAAAAATAAGTACAAAAATTCACAGAAAAAAAAGCAGATTTTTTAGTGATACACTTGATAGTAGCTAAAATTTAATTGGGTGGCAATTAAATTTTGTCCGGAGCAGCAGCTCATCACAGCACGTGCGGAGCCCGGTGAGGCGGGCCTTGTCGCCTCCTACTACCTGGCTACCGGGTTTTCTCGGCGACAGACCCCGAAGGACAGAGAATTGGCGGTCCAACCCGCTCAGCAGGTAAACGGCAAACCAGGAAAACCCGCCTCCCTGAGGCTGGGTGCTCGGGCTCTCCCGGCGCCCCCTCCTCAACAAGTTGTGGTGACGTGATTCATAATCCAAGCTCGGAAAACGAGCTGGACTGAAACGTTATGCGGTGTCACAGAGACGCCCCGCTCCCGGACCCGGCGCCAGCTGGTGCGCCCGCAGCCTCGGCAGATACGAACCCATCAACCCAACCGCGCTTTCTCTCGAAACCCTAGCTGGAAAATGGGTATGTGGAGCCCCACGTGCTGGGAGACACACCGGGCCGTCTGTCGGGGTCTGGCGGGAGGTCTGCCGGGGAGACGGGGCCCTTCCCGAAGCCGTGCAGTTACCCACGGCCACCGGCCCGGAGCGGCCGACAAAGCCAGTTAGCTTGCGGGCGCTTACGCAGCCGCGGTGTGGAATTTTGCTGGGGAAGGCGAAGGGAATGGCTTGCCGTAGAGCCTGCGTTAGTTTCCGATTCTGCAAAACAAATACCGCAAGTGTGACCGCAAAGCACACACCGTGTATTAGCTCAGGGTTTCCGCTATCAGAGGCCGTGTTCTCATCTGCGGGGCCGGGGGCCCAGGGGCCGGGGCAGAGCCGGTCTCGTGGGTCGAGGACCGAGCCCTCACCTCCGAGAGACGGACCTCCGTGTAGTCCCTGCCGTGTGGTTGTCTCCTCAGCATGGAGGTCGCCCCCCAAGGCCTGCACGGCCCCACAGACTGTCTCTTGTCCTGCGTGGGTTCGCCTGATTAGGTCTGGACCACCCAGGGTAATCTCCCCCTGGACTAACTCAAAGCCTGCTGATTAGGAGCCTCCAGAAATCTGCAAGCCCCCTTTGCAACCTAAGGGTGATAGGTGTGCTGTGCGGCGGCCTGCGGGGGCCACGCAGGTGTGGTGCGGGGTAAGCCTCGCCACCTGTCAGAATCCGCCCGCCAGTGAGCCTGCCTGCACCATCACTGAACTTGGTTTGATTTTCAGAAAAATAAGTGACCATTTCCTTGAAAACATTTCTGATTTTAATGGTTTTATGCTCACTGCAGTTTAGCATTTTCAGCATATTTCTGCCAAAGTCAACTTTGAGAGAAATTCCCGTACGACGAGTCCAGTAGCCCATGGCGTGCACCATCACAGGCAGCCCCTGTGCCCTTTGACAACGTGACCCCAAAACCGTTTCTCTTCCTGTCGTTCCTAACCAGGAAAACGCCCTGCGTCTGAGGGATGCGTCCACTCTCGCCTCGAGTCCAGCCATAGCGGAAAGTGCTGGGGGACAGGAAATCAGAGCCGCACACGTGTTGCTGTGAAGTCAGAGAAGGAAGGGAGCGTGTCCGGGGGTGCCGGAGCTGGGGTGCACACCACCCACCCACCGCCGAGGAAGCGTGAGGCTCAGAGACAGCCACGCCGCTGCTCAAGGTCACGTGTCCCCACCCTGACCCTTCTCGGGACGATGCTGCCCCGTCCCTGCCGAGATGGATGCCGGCCGGAGGAGGCAGGGTCGTGCGACCCAGCCTGAGAGGCGCACGTGTGGGGGAGAGCCTCCACCCAGCAGAGGGGAGAGAGTGCGTGAGCGATCGGGGCCCCTGCGCCCGGGCACTGGGCTCACGGGGACCTGATGGTCACAGCGAAGCCTCCGGCTGGTCACCAGCTGCGCTTGGATGTCACTTAGGTCTGGAAGCACAAAGCTTCACAAACGCCAGTGGGCTCTCGGCAAAGGATGTCTTCGCGTGTGGAAACCGGCGCATTGTTGTGAGCACAGCTTCGAGGGTCTCTCACCCGCTGCCTCGGTGGAGGCGCAGATGGGCGGGCCTGCCCCCCAGAGGCCACCACAGCAGACAGGCTCGTCCCGGACCTCGTCACCAGCGGCGCCTCGCTCGCTTCTGAGCGTCACTGCCCGGTATCACCCTTACGTCCCAGCCCGCGGGTCACCAGCGGAAGCAGCGCCCTGGACTCGGACAGAGGCCACGTGGGCCCCGGGGACAAGACTTTAACCTGCTTTGTGGCTGTTCTGAGCACGTGTTTCCTGGGTCCTGAGGAGGGAGGCCAGCTCCCTCAGGGCCATCTCTTGCTCACAGACACCCTCTGTGTCCCTTAGATACAAGGTGTGTGTCCCTGTCCCTTGGGCACTGAGTGTGTGTGTCCGTGTCCCTCGGGCACTGGGTGTGTGTCCGTGTCCCTCGGACACTGAGTGTGTGTGTGTCCCTCGGGCACTGGGTGTGTGTCTTTGACCGGCATTTCCTCGCTTACTGTGGTTTCTTGTTGCTTCACGTGAAATCTCTCCGGCCGACTGCGAAGCCTTTCCCTGCACACGAAGGAAGCCAACCTCGGGGTGCAACAGTCCCGTGGAGACACGGGAACTGAGGCCTGAGCTCCCGGGCTGCTCGGTGCTGGAGGCTCGTCCTGAGGCACTGACGCTGCTCGTGGGCAAGTCCAGGGGCAGCGGGACTCAGGCGGGTCAGCAGGGGCGCCGAGCTTGCCGGGCGCGGCCGGACGTCCGAAAGGTTCTTCTGAATTGGAAACAGTTTGCCGTGTAGCTCACCTCAGGTTTTCTGTAACCACCGAACGCCCGTCCTTTGTGCAGAGCAGGAGTGAAGGGAGCANCTCTCTCCGGAGTCACCAGCCCCCACGCCCGAGGCGGTGACGTGTGACTGTGTCCCAGCCTCTGAAAAGCACTGTCGGTACAGTTACTCCCTGGAAAGGAAAACAGATGCATAAGTTCGATTTGTCAAGTTCCTTTAAAAACTGCTGAGAAGCCTGAACGCCTGTCATATGGCGTTAATTTAGGTTATTACAGCTCTGTAACCGACCCCTGCTTTATGGCCAATGTCTGACTACGCCCACCCCCTTGAGTTGCAAATATTTTAGAATCAATCCAGAAAATCGCTTCCCAGATTTCTGGGCACAACTGGTATTGATTTCACTGCATCTGCCCAATAAGTGGCATATTCTAAATACTTGACTTTCCCGTGATTTGGTTCCGCATGAATCGGAGAGTGGAGGCTTGCAGCAGAGGGGACTGGGCAGAAGCGGTTCAGGGACATCATCTCCAGCGACATGTGCCTTCATCACCATCACAAGCACGGGTGCTCGTCCAGGCCACGGTCAGAGCCCTGGGAGACCTAAGTGCCGGCCACGCCCAGGCTGCAGGCTCACTTGCCCCCCGTGGACAGTCTCACAAGTGATCACAGATGGAGAAAGGTCCCCGTGACTCTGCCACGTGGGGGCGGGAACGACCCGCGGTCTGTGGCTGCCGTGAGTCCACGTGGGCCTCGGGCACCTTCCACACCGCCCGGGTCTCACAGCCGTCAGTGCTGGCGGCCCTGTGTGATCTGCACCGCGGGCTGCGGGTCTGCGGGAGGGGCGGCCCCGCGGCGATCTCGGGGGACAGGGCCGCGTTGTCGCCTGGACAACAGTGAACGTGCAGACGCAGGCGGCACAGAGACTCAGCGCCCCTGCCTGTGGCTCTGCAGCGGGTCCCGGGCCCAGCTCCCCGCAGGCAGCGCCACGCCAGCCACCCGGGTCGGCNCCCGCAGGCAGCCCCCCGCCAGCCCCCCGGGCCGGCCGCTGTCCTGCCAAACCCCACGTGACCCAACGCAGCCTCTTTCCCACAGTCCCTGCTGTCGCAGGGCTTTAACCCTCACTTCCAGCCACTGCTTCAGCCAAAGACAAGAGTCATGCTGAACCCCAAGCCCTCTGTGCCCTTCCAGAGCCGGTTAGTCCCGAAACCTCCACCCTGCACCCCCTCCCCCACGGGACCTCTCTCTTCTCCCCACCCTGCACCCCGTCCCCCACGGGACCTCTCTCTTCTCCCCACCCTGCACCCCGTCCCCCAAGGGACCTCTCTCTTCTCCCCCCCTGCACCCCGCCATGGGACCTCTCTCTTCTCCCCCCTCCAGGAAGGCGGACCCTTTGGAGAGGCCGGGGCAGGGAGGGGGCAGCGCCTCTGACTGCACTTGAATTGATCCTAGGCTGAGGAAGGTGGCCCTGGGGTCTTTCCAGCCTCGCTCTCCAGGAATCAGCCTTGATGGGCTTTCAGCGAGTCAGTGGAGACCCCACAGGGTCACATGCCTTTGCCAGAACGTGTCCCCCGCTCGACACATTAGCTCTAATATTCGGGTACACGTCCCTTCTTCCAAGCAGCTTTCCCTCCGAATCCCCCTCTTCCCCTTCCAAGCTAGGCTGCCAGCACCTGCGCCAGGCACTCCGCCAGGATTTACCCCTGAGCGACACACAAGCTAATGTACCGACGCTGGGCAGGGCGGGTTGAGGGAACTGGAGACCTCAGGCCTTTACGCTGGTGACAGCGCATTAGGCCAGGTCAGCAAGCCGGCCCCTCCCGCTGCAGTCCGTCGCCCCTTGTCCACAGGCCTGTGACCCTGAGCTTGGAAGCCCGGATCCCTTCCCCCTGTGCGCCCCCCACAGCTGCAGATGCTGGTCCTGAAGCCTTCGATGCCCCAAGTCTCCTCTGTTTGGATTCCAAGGAGGCCAGGCCCAGGCTGGGAAGCCCCAGCGACAAGCCGCGTTCCAACCGCACCGGGCCCTCCCGGCGGCCTCAGGAGGGACACCTGGCTGAGCAGCCGCCATGGGGGACATCCTCCGGGGCTCTCGCGGCCTCGGTGCTGAAAACCTCTCTCTCAGAGAGAGAGAGAGAGAGACAGAGACAGAGGGAGAATCCCAAGCAGGCTCCTCACCGTCAGCACAGAGCCCAATGCGGGGCTTAAACCCACAACCGCGAGATCGTGGCCTGAGCCAGAATCAAGTCAGACACTTAACCGACTCAGCCACTCAGGCGCCCCTGTGTTTCTGATTTTTAAAAACAATTCCCCTCCTTTAATTGGAGTGAAAACTCATTCATAACCTTATTCAATATCTTGGCTGTTCGGTTTTTTGAACTTCGATAGAATACTCAAGCTCTCTGACCCTTAGTTTCTGTTGGCAGAAGTGATGGGTAATACCTCCCCACAGAGTGGCTGGGAAAATCACAGAGGATAATAGAAAGCACACATTTTATTTGGGGTCTGGCATGTGGACATTACTTAACAAGCAATCACACGTGTCACTGTGGTTTTAGCCGTCTCTTTAATGCTGCTCTATCATCTATCTCAACCAGGTAATAATTTCCATGAAGGTAGGAACTGGATCATACAAAAAATAAAATACTAAAAAAATATTATTAGATATTTTCAGATTGATGGCTTGTCATTATTTCCATGTTCTCCCCGTGGCACCTGGATTGACATCCAGCAAATATTTACTGGAGAATTCTAGTAACTCTTCCAATCTGTTCTCTGCGCAGCTCTATAGAAGCATGAAGCTCATAGAAAAAAAAAAAACCAAGAGGTTTGCACCGAACTATAAAATCAAAAGGGTATTCCAGCAAACAGAGTGGCAAGAAAGTTGGAAAAGAATGGTTTTCTTTCTACCAAGGCAGATGTGCTTGGCGCAAAGCCCGTGTTTCGGGAAAGCAGAATGACAACAGTATTGATTGCCGTAACAGCCGTGTGGTTTCTGAGAGCCGAAGATTGCACGGAAAGGTATGTGTTGCTTCAATCGTCTGCAGGTGTGTTCTACTTAATTCATTAAAGACGCATTTCAGAGTCGTTTTGAAAATATTACCTCACTGATGTGGGCAAAGGTTGCCAGGAAGTGTGAATCGCACAGGCCTGAACCCACCTCATCAGCAAAACTCTAGCATCACCTGCGGTTTCGGGCCGTGCCCCCCGAGGCTTGGGTGGATTGGAATTTTGAGTAAGAACATCTATTAGCTCATCTGTGACCACCTATTTGCTGAAGTACCCTGGCCCCCCGGTCAGCTCAGATTCCTTCTTTTTTAAAATTCTTTTTGCCATCTATATTTGAGAAGAATATAGGTTCTTCTCAAATCAGTTACAGTTATAGTTACAGCCATAGTTAGCAAACCCGTGTGAATAAATGCAGAGGTATCTGACTCAATTTGGCTATATTTTTCATATCGAGAAAAATACTCTAAATGCTCAAGTCTGAGTTACATTTTAGTATTTCTAAGGGATAAATTGATAGGCAACCTGGTCAGCTTCACTTTTGTCCAACTTAACTCTTTATGAGACTAACGTGAGCACAGGACTGGGCTCAGGAGGCAGTTACTTCTTTGCAAAAGGAAAGAGAAATTGGAATAGCACATGTGCAAAATATTGTGGACAAAATTATCTCCTGCACTCACAGGCTGTAGCTCAAATCGGCTTCGTGAATAGAAACGCCTTAATGTTTTAGAAATTTATGAGTAAGATGAAAAATGCTGTTGGGCTCTGAGGTGCTTCGAATTGTGTCACGTGCACATCCACCGTGAGAAGACAACCCAGTGCCGCCCGGGGCCACCGGCTGAGGAAGGGTCCTTCCCTCCCCAGCGGCTTCCTTCCCACAGGCAAGTTCACTGCAAAGTCAGGCCACTCACCCCAGGTCCCTTGGCCGCTCACCCCAGATCCGTCTGTCACAACGAAGATCCGATGGGGCGGCTCACTCGCAGGGCGGCCACGGTCATGCCTGCTGCTGTAACACACCACCCCTGTTTCTCTGCCTGTTTCTCTGCCTGAGAGTTCAGGTTCCCCCTGGAGCAGGGTGACGGGTGAGGGCGGCTCTGCCCTGGGGCTCCTGTCTTCTGGGGTCTTCCGCACGGGCTTTTCTGCCCGTGTTTCAGGGGCCAGAGTTCGCCTTGGAGCCCACCTGGATGCAGGGGTGTGGCCTCAGGGCAAGGAGCCAGGTGCTGACGCCCCTCCATGCAGCTCTAGAGCGCGCTGTGGAAGTGGGCACTCGTGTTTCAGATATTTACAGTGAAATGTACACAATCTGTGCAAATACCTGTGTTTTCTCTCTTGGCAAAATCATATTTATCATATATTCATACATATGTCAATATATGGTATGAATATAAAAATATATGATATATTAAAAATATATGTAGTGGCCAAAAATTCTTGGTTGTAATTAGGTTTAACACTCCCATAACCTGGTGTAATATTGAGATATGATTTATAACAAGAAAATTATATTTGGTTTTCACCTCGTTGGTGGCACAAAACTCTTAAAAGCATTGGAATTTCCTAAGTGATAACAGAGTTGGAGGTGCCTTTTGTGCATGTTAACGAAGTGCTGGTGGAAATTGCAGTGGGGGCTGGGAGCCCCTCTTCAGGTCTGCCTGAGCTCAGCCACCCCTGTAACAGGCCAGGCTGTTGCTGAACACGGGACCCAGGCGGGGGGGACAGTTGTTCTCTGAGGGCCTGGAAGGTCCACGCCTTTCCCCACACCTGCCCCCCCCCTTTGCATCTGTCTGCTGTGAAAACACAAAACTCAGCCCAGTAAATGTGAAGACCCACGGGGCTCTGTCAAGGGACTCCTCAGTGGGCACATCCCGTCCAGCAAGGACAGGAGCTGGGGGGCTTGCCCAGAAAGGAAGGTTTATGGGCGGGGGGAAGTTATTCACAAAAGCCAAGAGTGTTTCCGGCAAGGTCGCCTTCCCTGAGGGGGAAGGGCAGGGGCCTTACCAGGCGAGCTGCCTCGTCTTCCTTCGGGGGATGGAGGATGCACGCGTGACGGGGGCCTCACTGGTGCTGATCAGAAAATGACTGTCCAACCCGTTAAGACTTACGTTTCTGGGGGAGGTCGGGACTGCAGGTACAGTAGATACTAAGCTCCTGTTTACGGACGTGGGGCCTCAACCCAGGTGGTGCCATTTGGGGCCTGTGGTTTTCTAACATTGTGAGTCTAGTGAGTGACACATTTCTCCGAGGTCCGTGAGGTCTGCTGGCAAATTGACCAAACCCAAGTTGGGAGTTGTGGCAACTGTAAGCTGTACAGTCTGTAGCTGGGCAGCCGGGACAGGTGGCCCGCTGGCATCTGAAGGCAGGTGGGGGCAGTCTTGTGGGACTGGGCTCTCACTCTCTCCAGGCAGGTTGTGTCAGAGTCGGGCTGAACACAGGCCCCCCGGGAGGTGCTGGAGACTCCTTGGTCCGGGGCAGCCCCAGCCTTTGGAATCTGGTGTCAGAATAGGAAGTATAAAGTAAACGTGCTTTATTTTAAATATCTGTTCTCGTGTTTAGCATCGATGCCCTCGCTTGCTCTACACTTCATGCACTCTGTGATTGCTCTGCGCGGTACCGCGCCCGGCACCATGCCGGCCCGGGCGGGGACGCGCACGGCGACTTCCTGCCTTCCTGAGCTGCCCGCGGAAGGCTGCGGCCGCGTGGAGAGGGAGAAAACGGAGACGACTGCAATCGTACGTTCGGGGAGAAAAGGGAGGCGGCGTATGAGGGATTTCAAGAGAAGATGTTTGGTCGAGGGAAAAGGACGCCGAGCTCTTGGCCATTTCACCACCGAAACTGCGTCGGTTCCTATCTGCACAGTTTTGGTGACTTGCCCAAAATAACATGCACGTCAGTTAGGTTTTGATCGTCGACAGCAAGGGAACCGGGGTGTGGAAACCAAAGCCTCTGCAAGCGGGACGCGATCAAATCCGCTGAATTCACCCCGCGTGCGCGGCGAGGCATTGATGGACACCGCTGCCTCTCGCTCCAAGATCAGGTTTAGAAATGACGTATTTCAACACACTTTTGTACAGAACTCATGTAGAAACGAGCTCCCTCCCAACCCTGCAAACTGGGCGGCAGGCGGGACCGGAAGCTGCGCTAACTGAGCCGTTCCCAACGCCAAGTGCGGCCGCGCCCGCCCTGCACCGCGCTGCGTCCGCGTCCAGGCCGCCCCCGCGGCCCTTCGCTGCCCTGTGCGTCCAGTCAACACGGCCTTGTTTTAAAGCTCAGTCTGTTTCTCAGTCCCAACCACAGGCATCAGTGACAACGTGACGTCTGACTGGGGTGGGGGGAAGGTAAATTTAATCCAGATAAAGGCCAAAGGGCGGGTTTGGGGGGTCAGTTATAGTGACACAAATTTGGAATTGCTGTGTTGATGTTCAGGCGGGGGGCGGAACAGAGCTCTCGTATTCGCTTGGCTTCCTGTGTCTACACCACAGAAGTGAGTGGTGCATCATGACAGGAAGGCAGCAGGTCTTCCGGGCCTGGGTCGCTCCTGGGCCCGCTGCCGCTCGCCTGAAAGCATGTGTGCAGGGCCAGCAGTCCTGGGAAGTGACCTGGACACCTGGGGGCTGAGCCACGGCCCTGGGCTTCATGCAGCGGAGAGGAGTCCCCAGTGCTGGGTGGGCAAGCAAGCCCCCGGCCCCGACGGCCGTGCTCGCAGCCGGCCAACCTGCCGGCAACCCTGGGGTGTGAGGGCGAGTCCGGCACGAGAGCAGCGGCCCGTGACTGATCTGTTTGGCCCCCGACTCCTGGGAAGTCTGTGTTAATGTGTGCGTTCAGCAATCGCCTCCCGCGCAGTTTTGTGCCTCCTGAGCGGAAGCTCAGCTACCTGGTGTCGCAGGCTCAGGGCGTTACTGCCGGGCTGTGCCATCTCTGGGGCCGCAGGGACCGCTCTCCCTGCCCCCGCCTGTGCGGGAGGCTCACCACGCCCCGTGGCCACTTCTGGTCCACAGTGTCGTGTTCTGTTTCTCCAAGAGAGTTCTGCACGGCATGCCAGTTCCACTCCCCGGATCCGGGGCCACCTCCGCTAAGCGGGGTGCAGGGTGGCGGGAGCCACGGTCTGGGGTAAGATGTGTTTGCAAACTACGATTCCGCTTGCAAGGTGACCTCTGACTTCACTGTGGGCCTGCCTCTGGCAGTGATCCTTGGTCAGTGCGGGAATGCAGGCAGCAAACCCTGCTGTCTCAGGCCAGTCGTGCAGAGCTGAGTTCGGGGACTTGGGTACACTGATCTAACTTTGCTACTGCGAGTGTGCGCCCATCACGCAGGTTTGGAAAGGCTGTCCCTGCTTTAGCCCAGTCGCCTGGCCAGGGTTGGCCGTCGACCACATTCTGAGCCACGTCTGAGGCCCGGCCCCCACTGAGCAGCCGCTGGGCACACAGTCCTCTCCTCCCTCACCCCTCCCCACACAAGCGTCAAACGCAGAAATAAGGGAACAACTGGGCACCCGCTCTGGGGCTTCACTGGCACCTCCTCAGGATGCTGTTTGGCCCGCACCCGACTTCCTGTGGTCCCCCTCCTGGGCCTCGTGAACTGACTCCTCCCCTCGAGGCTGACCCTGCCCTTGTCGGGGGAGGAAAGAAAGAAAGAAAGGGAAAGAAAGCCCAGGGAACCCGTTCCCTGAAGTAGTGATTATTTTTGGTGCGAGTGGGTTCAGACAATGCAGCCGAAGGGGGGATGTGGTGAGCTTGCCTTTGCTTCTGGAAGCTTCTTGTGACGCACTGCAGATATTCTCACGTTTGGTGGCAGAAGGGCCATTCCAGAGTTGAGTGGAGGCCGTCGGGATGCCAGTGCAGAGGTGTCTGCAGCAGAGATTGCTGGGCTAGTCACGCGTGGGGCGCGGTGAGCTGCCCAGGAAAGGTGGGTTCGAGAAGCACCCCTGGGAACTCTGGTAGACAGCGTGATGTAATCGCTTGCACTGTCTCATTTTATAATGAATTAAGGGCAGATTCTGGGTGAACGATGGGGCCTGTTTTGCTCTGTGAGATGTACTAATACTGCTTATAGCTCACACAGTACTCACACAGAACTCACGCAGTACTGCTTATAGCTCACACAGTACTCACACAGAACTCACACAGTACTCACACAGTACTGGCTATAGCTCACACAGCACTCACATAGTACTCACTTACTACTGCTTATAGCTCACACAGTACTCACAGAGTACTCACACAGTACTGCTTATAGCTCACACAGTACTCACACAGTACTGCTTATAGCTCACACAGTACTCACACAGAACTCACACAGTACTCACAGAGTACTCACGCAGTACTGCTTATAGCTCACACAGTACTGCTAAGGGTCGGTGGGGCGGCTCTAGTAGGAGACAAGTGCCATGTCCCTCACCTCTGCTGCCAGGGCAGACATTTCTTTCAAACCCAATGCCTGCCTGTCAGGCTCATCCCTGACCCGGACCACTGTCCCCAGCCTGTTTACACCCATTACTCCTCCCCTCTGAGGGGTGCCCCAGATGGAGATGCTTATAGTTGACCCATCTCCCTCGTGGCTGGACCTTCTCCCCTTGTGGCTGGATCTTCTCCCTCGTGGTCGGACCTTCTCCCTCGTGGCCGGACCTTTTCCCTCGTGGTCGGACCTTCTCCCTCGTGGCCGGACCTTCTCCCTCGTGGCCGGACCTTCTCCCTCGTGGCCGGAACTTCTCCGTCGTGGCTGGAACTTCTCCCTTGTGGCCGGAACTTCTCCGTCGTGGCTGGAACTTCTCCCTTGTGGTCGGACCTTCTCCCTTGTAGCCGGACCTTCTCCCCTCGTGGTTGGGTCTTTCTTGCTCTGAGAACACTTGAATAACGCCTCTCCTTACTAAGTCAGGACTTGATTTCTTATTTGGCACCACAATACTTACATGATTCCTGTTTCTCCTCCAGGCGAGTGTAAGAAACAACCCAGTTAATGTGTGCGCTGTACTTTGTAAAGGATACAGCACTTGCTTGAGCTTTTGTCCATTTTATAGACTAACAGGCTTCAAACCTCATCTGTCTCTGGAGCGAGAGCCACGAGGAGCTGCCGAGCTGGGGCAGCAGGGGGCGCCAGAGGTTCTCCTTTGAACAAATTAGCCTCAACCGAGTCAGCGGCTCTGGGGACCCACCCGGGGCTGCCACTCACCAGGTTCTCAAGCTGCTTGACAAGGGTCTTCCTCCTCTACACCAGCTCGTGTTTGACCTTGACAGAGCACAGGGGTCACGCTGTAGAAACCCATAGATACAGTCACAACTTCAACTGGAAGATTTGGAAAGTTTCTAAAATGTCCCCTTGAAGTTAACAAAGTCACCACTGCAAATAGCTCCTGTTGGTGCATTCCATTGATTTACCATCTACGGTAGAAAATAACATTTTAAATTTATCTTAAATTGACCTTTTCTTTGGATGTCAAAGGCTGCCCTAAAATTCCTGTATTTGAACTTGGTGATGTTCAGCATCTCTTCTCCCACTTGGTGATTCCAGAGTCCCCTTGGCTTGTGTCTGCAGGTGAAGGGACTCCAGCCCCAGGCGGCACCGACGAGCTGAAGCCCCAGGGTGGGGAGGGCGTCTGTGACAACATGGAGGAGGCCAGAGGGCCACGCGGGGGTACGGGGGGCCCGCGCACACGGCCCCAGGCGCTCGGCAGCGCCATCGGATGTGGGTTCTCTGCGATACAACTGGCCAGGCTGGCGTTGCAGCAGTGACTCGTCCTCAGAGGGGACCGTGAGAAGGCCGTCAGTGCCTCGTACGTGCCCCGCTGCGCAAGCCACACGTTCGTTTCCTTGTGTCCAAGCTTGAGCCTCTCCTCGCTTCCTCCTTTACGTTCTTTCCGGGGATTCTGCCTGCCCCAAACTTCCCCCTCTTCTGTGAAAACTGTCTCCCCAGCTATGTCCTCAGAGTCCCAGCCCTCGCCCTTCCCTGTGACCCGGTAACGCGCTGGCTCCAAGTCTGACCACACACTTCCTCTTCCTGTTTATTCCCTCCTTCCCCAAATCCGCCGGTTCCCAACCTTCCCACTGTTTCTGGCCCCAACATCCCAACAACCCCTGTGTGGTCTTTCTCATCTTTAAATTGTGGTCATGGAGCTTCCTCCACAAGAAATATCTCCTCCCTTATATGCACCTGAGATGAGCCAGGTCCCCAGTCTCAGCTAATGCCCCACCTGCTCTCAGAATGATGGTGGCCAGTGGACCTCTCACGGAAAGAGACTGGGCTTGCGTTGGACACGCCTCCTTTAGCAGCTGAGTGCAGGCCCCCCCTCCCCCAATCCCTGGTGGGAGAACTTCCCAGAAGATGTAACTTCCCGCAGGGAAGGGAGAGCTCCCGGACCTTGGGGCCCACGCACCCACACCGGAGCGTAATATCCAGTCGTCAGTAGGAGGTGCTGGATTTGATGACACCTGATGCCACTTCATGGCCGATGAAGCGACAGGGCCCCACGCAGGTCAGGCTTGCAGGGGTGACTCAGTGCCAGCTCCTCAGAGAGGAGACGTTTGCCACCGAGTTTCCTGAGTATTTCCTGAGGGGTCACAGCTGCCGTAGATCAATGTGAGGATGGGGACCTGGGTCTGGAGGCCTCATCACTGTGGCCCTTGTGGCCAGCACCTGCCTCCCCCGGGAGCCTGGAAAACCTGGATCCTGGCCTCGCCCGGGCCTCCAGGGTGAGAAGTGCAGAGTGGCCAGCATTCACGCCAGGTACCACAGTCCCCATTTCCCAAAGTCTCCGAACATCTCCTGTCCCCACTGCTATGGGAACGGCCATTCCCCCCGTCCCTCAGCTTCTAGGTCGTGGCCTAGAGGATGGGGACGTGGCACCGGAACACCCCAGGCGTCGTGGTGGCAGCACGGTCAGGGACATTGCCAAGTCAGGGACATTTGCTTTGACTGCATTTCTGTGTTTCCCAGACTCTTCACTCTGAGAAGACAATTCGTGTGTAAACCAGTGAGGTCCTCTAAAAAATGACCCACAAAGTTGGAAGATTTGACAGCTAATTCCAGCGGATAAAGTACTGTTTTCTCCGGTTCTTTTGCTAAATATACTTGTATGCGTGACACATGTACTCCGTGTCCCACAAACACACAACAGATGAGTCACACAGTGTGAAGGTCACAAAAAGGGTAGGAGTGAGGGGTCGTTTCTAAGTCCCTTAACATTTCGCTGACAGAAAATTCTCATTCTATTTATTTAAAAAAATTTTTAATGCTTATTTATTTTTGAGAGAGAGAGAGCGAGAGCATGAGTGGGGGAGGGGAGAGACAGAGGGAGACACAGAATCTGAAGCAGCTCCAGGCTCCGAGCTGTCAGCACAGAGCCCGACACGGGGCTTGAACCCATGAACTGCGAGATCATGACCTGAGCTGAAGTCGGATGCTCAACCTACTGAGCCGCCCAGGCGCCCCTAAAATTCTCATTTTAAATAGTAAGTTAAACATAGCATTTACGAATAGGATTTTAAAGCTCCTTTTACTCATAAAATAAAATTAATTCATGATATAAAAGGAATTTTAGTCATTGTAAAATAATATATGAATGTAAAGTGATTTTTAATAATTTGCTTTACCTATGCTAGCATGTTCAGTGTGTCACTGACAGGTATGTAAGATAGCAGATCTCAAGGGCTAGTCACACAGACACAATCAACTTTCGATGTTTTATGATACTTTACGTGTAAATAGGTCATCTCAATAGCACTTTGCAGTTGCCACCGTCCATAATGAGGGTGTGATGTGTATTTCGTTCTTGTCGTAAAGAAGGTTCGCTGAAGGATGAACCGTATTGTCGTTCCCAGCCTGTATATTTTACCCGAATAGGACCTGGGGTGGGTGACCTGCTGGCTGCCCCAGATGTAAGCGCAGGCCCTGGGGCTACAGGCTGTCGGTGCCCCTCCATTAAGGCTGGTACGCACCTCACACCCTGTTTGCCAGAAAACAGACTCATTCACATAACACAGACGGGGACACAAGCATGTGGCTCAATATATAATTCAGTAGGTTCTAAAAGTGTTAGTGGAAACAGACCAGAAGCCTCAAAACTTGGAAGGCGCAGGGCAATATGATCTTGAGGTAAATCACACACAACAGAATTGAATTAAAATACATGAAAAGAATTAAGAGACTTTGAGGATATCAATGTGAAATATGAAGGAGACAATTTTAGCAGGAAAACACGGAGATCTTAAAATCAACTGCAGGTGATGAAGCAGATGAACGGGCTTGTGGGGGGAGGGTGCTCAGGCCTTGGCTCCCTGCTCTGGACCCCTTCCCCGCCTGCCCTCCCCCCTGCTCGCTCCTGCTCCCCCAAGAGTTTTCCTCGACTTACAAAGGTACGTGAACAGCGATCAGCCAGGCGGGGGCCAGATGCCTGAGTCAGGCAGTAAGGGAGGCTGCTGGGAAATCTTGGCTAAGAAAGATTCCGTTTTGAACTATTTGGCCTTTGAAGCAGAAAATGAAGAAATATAGAAATACGCACACACATAGGTAACTGCATAGACACACCCCCGTGTCCCCAGAGAAATGGTCCCCTCACCCACCCTGGAGACCGGTGGCCTTCCCACCCGGCGCCCCACGCCTGCCAGGCCAGCCCCCGGGTCTGACATGCCCACAGTGCCACATTTGGCTTCTTAGGGGCCTGTCTCCACCTCAGGCTCTGGGCAGAGGAGCGCGGAAGCCCCTGGCGTCAGAGACAAGCCCCCGAACGTGCCGAGTTAGCACACTTCCCGTTCTGCGATATTGTGGTGGTGATGGTCTTCTCCGTCTGGTGACGTGACTGGTAAACATCCCTTTCAAGGTGACATCAGTCAGCTCACTGATCACACAGTAGGAAATGGGCGCTCTGAAGGGCGTCGTGGTTGGATGTGGGCACAGTCCAAGGACCCTGAGCTCCTGGCCCCCAGCAGACAGCACGCGGACATTCTCTGCACCTACACCGCTCACACCTTTGCACGAATGCATGTTGTCAGCCAGCAAACCCTGTGAGCACCTCTCAAGGAATAAGTACTGGAAACTGAGATGAGTAAAGAAAGGCTCCTCTCTGAGCAGACCTGCTCAAGGCAGGGATTAAATGGAGGAACAATGAAACAGGAAGCTTCTGACTGTGACGACACCGTGGGAAGCAGCCTGACCTTGAGACACGGTGGGAGCAGTGACAGTTAAGNCGGATGCAGGTTTCAGGTGAAGTTGGAGGCGAAGGAGGGTCCCGGGGACCCCAGGAGTGGAGTCTGTCCAAGTGCATCAGCGGAGCTGGGGGTGCTGGGCCACGGCAGCGCGGGGTAGTGTGTGGTTCAGGTCCTCACTGGCTGTTGGTCCGGAATAGACCGTGGGTCCGTCAGAGACCCGGGGCCACCGTGTACAGCGCTGGTAGCGCCACCTGCCGAGTTTGGGGGCCACCGGGACGTGTGCGGGGTCGGCTGCTGTGTTAAATGAATACATCAGAAAAGGAGAGCTAAGCACTAAGTCACCCTCTCGATATGTTAGGAAAATATCAATCAGAGGAGTAATTAGTGAAAGAAACCTCACACATTAGAAAGCCTAAAGACAAAAGATAAATCTACAAAAATGCTATTAATGTTGACAAATCTCTACAGAGCCTGGTCTGCTAAAACCAATTCAGAAATGCCTATATCAAGAATAAAAAAGGATGTCTAACTATATAAATGCAGATGAAGCAAAATAAAATAAAATACTAATAACAAATTTTTGCAATAAGTTAATGAGTTCTTAGAAAAAAATATAACTTACTAAAATGGACTTACCAATTTCTCAACAAAACAGCACTTTAGGACTTATCACCTTTCGAGAGTGTTTGGACACATGTCAGCATTTCAGTGATGGCTACTAAAAAAATAGGAAGTCATAAATAACTTTGTAATTAATAAAAGAGAAATATACGAAATGAGTCAATCAATTCAAAAGCAGTCAGGAGATAAAAATAAAATACGATCAATACCTGGGGTCAGGGTAAACCATGAGATAACACAGTGCTTGTACATGCGCACACATCTCTCATCAAAATATGTGTCCACAAGGTCAGATCCAAATGGTTGTCATTTGAATACAAAAAAGATATGGAGTCAAATTCACTTATAAGAGGCCCATCAAGAAATTTAAAAATTGGCATTTAAAAAATAATCCCTCATATTTATTCTCTAAATGGTTTGTAAAATTTTGGGATTATCTCTACTTTAATGCATTGATGTAATTCATGTAAAACTTCCAAGCCTGCTGGTATTTTTATAAGTAGATTTTCAATCAATCATTTAATAAGTTCAATGGCATAGGCATTTAGTTATATTCTCAAGTTATTATCTTTCAGCTATAAAAAAAATTATCTCTTTTATGATCACCTATGGTCATAGATTGTCTTCTATGTACTATTTTTTCAGTCTCAAAAAGTTTTTTTTTTTAAATATTTTTATTTATTTCTAGGAGAGAGAGAGAGAGAGAGACAGCGTGAGCAGGGGAGGGTCAGAGAGAGAGGGAGTCACAGACTGAAACAGGCTCCAGGCTCTGAGCTGGCAGTCAGCACAGAGCCTGATGCGGGGCTCGAACCCACGAACCGCGAGATCATGACCTAAGCGAAAGTCGGACGCTTAACCGACTAAACCACCCAGGTGCCCCTCAGTCTCAAAAAGTTTAATGTGTAGTATTTTTGTTATTCATCTGTACATATTTCCAAACTTTCTTTGATATGTCTTTCAGCGGTGAGTGATATGTGGATTTAATTTACTTTACCAACGTATGTTGTTATATGTTAAAATAACATTTTATTTTTTATTTCTAACAATGTTGCTGTGGTCAGGAAAGTTGTATATCTTACACTGACTTTTTGTAATGATTTCAACTTGTTCTTAGGCCTAGTACATAGTCAGTTCTTGAATGTTCCACATGTGCTTGAGGAGAACATATCCAACTATTGGGTGTGGATTTTTTTATCTGTCAGGTCAAGATTATTAATTTTGTTACTCAAATAACCTGTAGCAAAACAAAGACAGAAAACATACACACACAACAAAACAAAAACAACATATCAAGGTAAATTCAGGATGACCCAGAAAGGACTAGATGGTCCTAATGTTACCAATATATTAATATAACGAAAATTATTATCAAGCTAAAGAGAAAAACCACATGATCATCCTCTTATTTGTTGATCTATCTATCTATCTATCTATCTATCTATCTATCTATCTATCTATCTATCTATTAAAGAGAGAGGGAGCAAGAGAGGGGGTTAGGGGAAGAGGGAGAGAGAGAGTCTCAAGTAGGCTCCATGTTCAGGGTGGCTCATGACCCTGGGACTGTGCCCTGAGCTGAAATCAAGAGTTGGCTACTCAACTGACTGAGCCACCTAGGCACCCCCTACCTCTTAGATATAGAAAAAACAACATCAGAGTAAATTAAGCACCCATTTATTATTTTTAAAATAACTTATAGGAAATAAAAATAACTAAATATTTTATAAAGCTAATGAAGGTTATTTGCCAGAAAGTATCATGCTTAATTAGAAGACAGCCACTAACAGCACTTCTACTTGACATAGTACTTTAAGTGACAATCCATTCTATAAACCAAGAGATAACTAAAAACCATAAAGATTCAAAAAATAAAACCTACTCCTATTTGAAAATGATTGTTTACTCAACAAAACCAAGAGAATACAATAAGGAAAATTATTGCTTTTATTCAGCAAAATTAAAAAATAATCAATGAATCCAAATACCATATTCATGGATAAGAACACTCATTATTGGAAAGTTGCTGTCTGCTCTCTGATAAGTCTATAAATTCTCTGTAGCTCTAGCAAAAATCCAAAAAGGTTTTTACATCGACCTTGAAAATGCTATTTAAAAATTTATGTGAACCGGGGCGCCTGGGTGGCTNAAATAAAAAAAAATAAAAATTTATGTGAACAGATAATTTTGGGGAAAAAATGGATGGTGACTTTTCCTACTAGATATTTATATTAAAAAGTTGTAGGGAGCTCATATGGTCTACAAAGAATTAGCTTCTTTGTAGCTAATTAGCTCCATTAGAATGGAGAAAATCTATAAAAAATACAAAAATGCTGAAAACCCAATATAATAGGCAAACATACCAAAAAAAAAAGTCTGTTCATAGAAGAGAAATCCCCAGATCAATAAGTGTATTGAAAACATGGGAAACCCCCTCGGTAACCAGGGTGATACAAAATGAAAGTCCAGGGAGATGCCCTTTTACCCTCAGCAGGTGGGTAGAAATGTATTAGTCTAGAAACAGCACATCAAAGAAAGGTGAGACCTCAAGCCTGGATGTGGAGTGTGGGCTCCACCACCTGCAGAGGCCATTTAAAAACTCAAGTTCAGGGGCGCCTGGGGGGCTCAGTCAGTTAAGCCTCTGACTTCGGTTCAGGTCATGATCTCACGGTTCATGGGTTCAAGCCCTGCGTCGGGCTCTGTGCTGACAGCTGGCTTGGAGCCTGTTTCGGATTCTGCGTCTCCCTCTCTCTCTCTGACCCTCCCCTGCTCACGCTGTCTCTCTCTGTCTCTCTCAGAAATAAATAAAAAACATTAAAAATTTAAAAAAAAGAGAAAACTCCAGTTCAGTGGAAGATGTGTACATGCAGTCATTCTCTTCCTGCAAATGCACCGTGAGGAGCCTCACACACAAGCCAAGGAGGCAGACGCTATGTGTAGAAGAGAAACACTGGAAATACCAGTGACCGTTACAGAAAATGGAAACATATATTGCATTATATCTTTTGCAGAGACTCATCATATTTTATTTCCAGTTAGGTAGTATTCTTCCTTAAAGAAACTAAGTTATCTTAATTGAATTCTTCAATATTTCAAGATATCAAATTATTGTAATTCCAAATGCTGTTCCTAATAAAGCTATTTGTTTCGAGCGTTTTCCTCTTCAATAAATGAATGTTCTTCCTTCTCTGTCCCTGTCTCTCTCACACACAATCTATAGTTACAAAATGAAGAGAAGACATTCTCTATACTTTCAATACCCCTGCAAACCAAGCAAACAAAACCAGATCAATTCTTTTGATCATTTATCACTTGAAGTGAGAAAACCTAGCACCTTAAAATATAGGTGGCCCAGCTGGAGAAAATATTGGGGATTTTTGGGATCAGTTTTAGTGACCCTGAACCCACTGGTGGCCCCCAAACCTTTAAACACCGGCCCAACAGGTCTGCTTGTATAAATTCCTCATGGAAGGAGACTGAGATCTCGGGTGGTACCTACTCTACGTTAAATCTGTGAGCCTTCCTGTCTGTATACGTCATGTCTCCTTCCACAACAAAGGTGTTCTCTGCTCTTTAATTGAAAAACAAAAGACTAAGAGGCTTATGTGAACACTGAGCAGAGGGGCTGAGTGGGCTCTCCGGCTTTCACACTCAAGCATTCTTTTCCGTAGTGTTCTTGTAAGCAATACATATCTGTCTTCATTTTACCAATTTGTACCAATTTGTATTTATGCTCTACATTATTCCCTAGCTTTTCTCTGCACCCTCATTTCAATGTAGGGCTATTCCAATATATCTCTTTTTTAGACAAACTATTCTTTTGCCACTTCTGAGTCTCAGAGTTGCTACTTTATATGTAAAGTGATTTCACCACATTTTATTTGAAAATTAAGATTCCATAGGAATTACATCCATAATAACCAGAGCTAGTTATGTTTTGTTGTTAAAAGCATCCAGAATGGGTTGATGATAAGTACAGTGTTAATTACGAGGAGAAATATTATTTTGTATACTTGTAACTGGACAAGCCCCGTGTCGGGCTCTGTGCTGACAGCTCAGAGCCAGGAGCTGCTTCGGATTCTGTGTCTCCCTCTCTCTCCGGCCCTCCCCAGCTTGTGCTCTGTCTCTGTCTCTCTCCCTGTCTTTCTCTCTCAAACATAAATATACATTAAAAAGAAAAAACAGTAATAAGGGGTGCCTGATTGACTAAGTCAGTGGAGCGTACAGCTCTTGATTTCAGGGTCTTGGGTTTCAGCCCCAAGTTGGGTATAGAGATTACTTAAAAATAAATCTTTAAAAAGAAAAAAAAACACCCACTAATACAAGTCATTATAAGCCATTGCTTTTCTAAAGCCAAGAATCACATGCTCCACTGACTGGGCCAGCCAGGCACCCCACTAAAGCCTGCAATTCTAGATAATTTAAGTGATGATATACTATACCCAGTAAAAATATTTCATTGATCTAAGTTCTCAACAACTGCTTTGGTTTAATGATTATACAGCTTCAAATCCCACATTTGTATGACTTGTGCTTTATTAGCCATTGACGATGGTAACCACTTCTTTTAGAGAACTTGTGGGTGCACATTCAGTCCTGCCATGGCTGAATCGGGCGCAGACACCCCTTCGAGGCTACGTTGGGGCCCAGGGGCATCGCATCCTCTAGCAGCCGGTTTGTGTCTCCAGCCCGAGTTAAAAGATAACTGCATTTAAACGTGTATCTGAAACAGGGAGTGCAGACAGAGCAGCAGTGAAGACGGAGGAAAAGCCCGAGTTCAGTTCTGAGTTTGTGCGAAATTCCCAAGGGCAGCGAGAGTCCGGGGAAGGCAAAATGCCGGGGGTCCGTACCTCAGTCAGACCCTCTGGAAAGTGGGTGCAACTCTTAAGCACGGGGTCAGATGATGTCCCCAGCCATTGTCTCTCCAATGTGTGAGGAGATGACAAGTTCAGGCAGTTTTATGGGGCCGTATTAGGGATTTTCACCTATTTTCTGTTGAAGATGTTTTCGCTGAAGTGCACCAATGCTTGGAGACACCCGGAAGGATCCTGAATTGATCCTGAAGAAATGGCGACATGGACAGCACTGCAATTTCTGGTATTATTTATTTCTGGTATTTATGTATTCTGAAATGGGATCCTATAAATCTTGACCAACATTATCTTAATGTTGAAGATGTTTCCTATGGACTCACGTACCTGTCGCTTCACACACACGCACACAAAGTCCAGGTTAAAATGGTCAAAATGAGCTTTTGCATCCCTGTGGGACGATGGGGAGTCCCCGCTGCATGGGCGGCAGTGTGACTGTGAGCAGGCGTCACCGGGTCACTTGGGAAAGTGGGGCCCGCGGTGGACCTGCTCATGGGTGTGACGGGCCAGCGCAGACTGTACATCTACCTTTTCCTCACAGCCGAGTGTTTCGTATGTTACTTCTCTGCTCTTGCGCCTCACATTACTTATTAACTAAAAGTTAATTTGATATCTTTGTTACACAGACAAAATTCTATGAAAGGACATTTTCACTCACTGCTTTTCTTTTCTAGTCATTATTATCATTTGTTTTATTTCTTGACTATTATGGGAAATATTTTTTAATAGAAGAGGGGTATGTTCAAAACCATCTGCTTTTCATCAGGTGAACCCAGTGCCACTGCCATGAAGGCATTGCATATTACTTTGTACCAGTTCTGCAAGCCATAAATAGTTCATGTTAAAGCAGTGTGTTAAAAGCGTGTTAAAAGCAGAAGCAGGAGGTAAGCAATTTTTAGGGAATTTCATTGCTAAGGGGAATAGAGAAGTTGGGTTGTACCTATATAAAAAAGTGATCAAGATAACCGTATATGTGAAAAACATGCATATGAAATATTATGACAAATGAAGGAGACAATATATGGCATAGTTTGGATTTTCAAGTTAGCTACAAACTGAAACATTAGTAATTATTAAAGCTTTAAAATCTTTTACTTTACTTAATGCATAAAATACTGGGTCAATGTTTCACTAAAAGACACCCTTCTTGTATAACTTCATGTGTCACCTCTTCCTGAAAGTCCAGGAACGTCACACTCTAAATTACGGTTCACTCTTACTGCACTCTGTTTCGCAGGAATTAGCAAAGCGGACTATAGATCTATATTTTCTGATATGTGGAAATTTTCACAATAGGCAAAGTCCAAAAGCATGAAATTGCGTCGTGTTTGTAACCTTGGGAGATTAGAGTTATATTAAAATCTGTACATAAATTAATTTTAATAATAACTTTATTTCTTACCGTTTCAAAATTGGTTACTCTGAATTTCCCACCCTATCGCTGCCCTGTGACGTCAGTTCCTGCGAGTCGCCCCCAGCGACCCCGGCGGCGCCAGGGGGTCCAGTGACACCACGGAGCCGCCTGCCCAGAGCGGCAGGTGCGGCCGCGAGGACGCTGCTCCTCCAGGCCCCGCGTCCGCGACCCCGACCCNTGACGACCTTCCGAGGCTGTGCGGCTGCAGCCCCGGCTTCTCCGACTCGGGGACTCGGGGCTCAGCTGGGACAGGGCAACGGGACCCCCGTGGGGTCCGAGCCGCCGGGCGCCCCGCCCGCTCCTCACAGGCCGGACGCTTGCTGGACACAGTTAGCGTCGTTCAAAATGAGACACTTTTCATCTTTTCAGTTGTTCATTTATTTAGCATATGTATTGAATATCTGCTGCATAGAAATAATTTTGAAAGAGAGTTCTATAAAAAATGACCCATTTCATGTTTAATTAGATTGATCAGAACTTCCAGAATCATGCTTTATTTTATTATTATCTTTTAAAATGTTCATTCATTTGTTGAGAGAGAGAGAGAGAGAGAGAGAGAGAGGCAGCGAGAGGGAGACACAGAATCCGAAGCAGCTCCAGGCTCTGAGCTGTCAGCACAGAGCCGGATGCAGGGCTCGAACTCACAAGCCCTGAGATCATAACCTGAACTGAAGTCAGCACTTAACCTGCTGAGACACCCAGGAGCCCCCAGAATCATGTTTAAAGATGAAAGTAACTATTTATCTTTAAATGATAAAAAACAGTGTAAAAATCACTGTCTTGTTTATATTTATTAATGGGATTGCCCATTGAATGATTTCTTCAGTTTGTTTAAAACAGCTTTTTCTTAGGAAAGGGTGTAAACTTGATTTTATTTGGACTCAATCAAATGCATCCCCTCACTTGTCTGAATGATAGAGCAGGATGCCCAGTCTCCTAATATTAACCCCCTCACTCAGGAAATAAACCTCAGACGTAGAGGACGGCTCGCTGTTGACGGTTCCCGCACGTGCCTGGAGCGATGGGGCTGGACCCCGGAGCCCTGCTGCGAGCTGCCTTGTCCGGCTTTTGTCAGTTATTACAAGGAAGTGGAGAATTCTTCACCCAGGAACAGATCCTGTTAACTCTCGAAATCTTGAAAGAACTCATGGACATGACATTCTGATTCCAGAACCGTGATGAAGAACGTTCATAATTTTAAAATTTTCTGTATTGACCATTTATATAGTCAGATTTTTAAAAAATGTTTATTCATTTTTAAGAGACAGAGATACAGAGAGCAGGGAGGGGCAGAGAGAGGGAGACACAAGATCTGAAGCAGCTCCAGGCTCTGAGCTGTCAGCCCAGAGCCCGACACGGGGCTCGAACTTATGGACCACAAGATCATGATCTGAGCTGAGGTGGAACACTTAACCAGCTGAGCCACCCAGGCGCCCCTATGGTCAGATCTTTTTTAATTTAAGTGAATTATGGACAATTATGTTTTCTCATAAGTTTATACAGTGGATTGACATTTCCAAAGTTGCTGACGTTCAGCTGCGTGGAGTGAACATTGGCCCATCCCAATCCTGTCCACACGTGAGAATCACCCACAGAGGTCACTGTAGATGCAAGTTCCCAGGCACACGAACTCAGAGCTCTCTCCCCCTCTGACCCTGTGGTGATGAGCACCCCGGGCTCACAGAACCCTCTGCCATTTGCTGACCATTATTTTGATAATTTATATTTCCTCCCCTGAGAATTAACAGATCACACTTTGTCTTTTTTCCATTCTGTCTCTTTCTTATTGATTTGCAGAATATCTTTATATATTATAGATATTTTCAGTTTGTTCATGAATTTTTAGTAAATCCCTGTAAGTCACAGAATTGTCAAAAGTAATCTAGGATTGATACTAACATGATTAATAATGAAATTCTTTCAACC
Organism: Crocuta crocuta; assembly: GCF_008692635.1. Taxonomy (NCBI): domain Eukaryota; kingdom Metazoa; phylum Chordata; class Mammalia; order Carnivora; family Hyaenidae; genus Crocuta; species Crocuta crocuta. Next base: position 480,748 of record NW_027529191.1, on the reverse strand, counting down.
AATATTCAAAGCACAATGTAGGGTCCAACGATCCAGTGTGAGTGTCAGAGTTAATAGAGCCCGTGGCTCTGGTCTTCACCACGTAAAGAAAGACACAGACTCATTTCACCAGTTTTCAGCTGGACGGCGAGGTCATTCTGCTGATCTGCACTGACAACAGTTCGGGCTCAAGAACGTCGCTGAACAGAGCCTTGTGCGTGAAGGGCTTCGGAAAGCTTTTATTTACTTGCTTTTCAATGCCCTGTGGTGAAGGTGCTGGTAACAGAGTAGATGGTGAGTGTTTAGGAATCACCCATCACTTTTACGTGTTCTCCACTTGCCTTTTGTAATTCCGTATCTGTTTTGATGTTTGATGTGCATTATTTTTTTTAAAAAATTAAGTTTATTTATTTATTTTGAGAGAGAGAGAGAGTGGGAGAGGGGCAGAGAGAGGGTGAGAGAGAGAATCTCAAGCAGGCTCCACGACCACAGTGCAGAGCCCGATGTGGGGCTTGAACCCACAAACTATGAAATCATGACCTGAGCCGAAACCAAGAGTCAGACCCTTAACGGAGAGAACCCCCTGGCGCCCCTGTTTGGTCTGCCTCCTGTTGCTTATACCACACATCGTTTGCTGCTAGACAACTCTGTAGGGAGAAGGCGTGCAGGCAGTCGTTACCACACCAAGCCCACCCCTCACTGCAGCAGGTCAGCTGAGCCTCCGTGGGGAGCATGTGAGACAACCTTACAAACGACCGTGCCTTGAGCAGGGCCACATCACACCTCCATCCAGGTTCAGACCTCAGGGCGGGACTACTCTGGGGTCACGGGTGGTCTTCTGTTACTTGGTGCTGATGGAGGTCACCTTCTAAACGCTCCCAAGCTTCCTTTTGCTTCCATTTGCTTCATTTAAAGTCTTTAGTATTCTGCTTCTGAGCACAATACAAACACTTTCGATCAGAGGGTCAGGAAAGCATAATTAACGCAAACGGGTGAATTTTAAAACATGAGATATCGCAAAGGGAACCCTACTGGGAACGTGAGCCTTACACTGGCAGTTCCTCCTCTAATTTCCCAATACCTGCCGGCTAATTCAGCTTCCTGCTGGAGTCAGAAGGGTACTGGTCTGACAAAGTGGTGACAGGCGTCAGAGACAGGACAATCGCCCGCCGGACTGTTCTCTCCCCTCATTTCAGGCTGAAAGCCAAAAAAATTACATTCTTTATCACAGCAAGATGAGAAGAAGAAAGGCTTCTGAGAAGTACAATGCCTGCCCTCCCGCACAGACTGGGAAGACCATGACCCCGTGCACTGTGGCCAACGCAGAGCAATTTCGGAGTTATGAAATGCTTTCACGTATATGATTTCGAATCCTCACAATTATGAAAGTTTTGGAGACGGTTTCAATCGTTTTCTATTGGAAGCCTGCATATGGGGCCTCACATCTAGGCTGTTCTGAAGGACTCTTTCCTGGGAAGTCACTTTTCCATGTGAGCCTCAGCTTCCTTACCTACAAAATTAGAATTTTGGCTGGACAATGTTGAAATTCTGTTTCTCCTTTAATATTTTATTGAAGTCCTCTGCTTCAGGTTATACAAACAAAAATTGGTTCAAGGAAGCAAACAGTCTGCATTAGTTACACCTGTAAAAAAGTGTGCCTGCTTTCTACACTTACATCTAATCACGTCAGTTAAAATTTGTTTGAGAATTACAGTAAATGTGTGCCTGGTAAGGTGATTTAAGTCAACGTAAAATCAGCATCGAGGTACCATGCTCCAGCACACCAAAGTTTCGTAGATACCCATGAAGAAATGCCCACCACCATAGATACTGGTCTTTCTCTCTACCCTTAATCAGGATTAGTTAATTTATGTTGAAGAATACCAGAGTTAAGTTTACCAAGATTGAAGCTGTGAAACAAGTGTCTTTTTGTGTGAAATAATCAAATTCAGGCAGATTGATCTTCAAAGTAGCTCACATGAACGTGCACTCAGACACAGGCACATACAGGTGCCGTGACTGAGTGGCCGCGCAGCAGACTGAGGAGCCACGGCGGTGATGGCAGATGGGGACACAGGCCTGAACCCCGGCCTCCATGGGGACCACTCCAAAGTCCCCTCCTGGCTCCAAAATACCATCGGTGTAGCTCCAGGGACTTTCCCCCTTAAAGCTCACGCAGCCCCCAGCTTAGAGCCCTTTCCTGGAGAAGCTGATGGTCAACCGATGGCCTCTTACCTCTCTGTGTTACAGAAATTCCCACAGCTTGCTCAGTTTTCCCGGGAGGACCCACAGGGGCTGACCACGAAGGCAATTCATACATTGGCAAGTATTAGCAAGGAGCGTAAGACACATACATGGAAATTGTATAATATGCAATATATGTGATATATAAAATTATGTATATATCATATAGTTAACATGTAATATTGAATTAAAATAATAAAGAAATATATGATACATTCCTTCTAAGAATGAAAAGGGAATAATATAATACAATATAATATAATACATACGATATATAACTATATTATTATTGTCTATTATTTATGTGCTCACACCAACTCCTGCTACCTGTGAGTCCGCCGCTGGCGGCNTGGTTCCCCACTTTCTGCAGGAGCAGGGGCCACCTCGTCCAGCTGGGCGGGACCCTTAACAGAATGCAGACTTGCTGGAAACTTCTGTTCTAACTCCAGCAATTAGCCAACTGGAATGAAAAACCTTTATCCGAGTGAGGCCCTGTTTCCATTTGAGGAAGAGGAAGTGTAGAAGAGGGTAGAACTTACTTACTGTTCATTTGACAAGTATTCAGTATTTTCTAAAAATTAGCAAGTATTTATGACCCAAACCAGAAAGTCCTCACTTCTGGTAGGGAAGGGGGGATGGAGACTGTGAACAAATAACATGGTAACTGATGAAAATAAACAACTGACCTGCCAGGTGCTAAAAGCTATGAAGAAAAGTCGAGCACTTCCCACCCGTCCCCTCCCTCAGCCCGGCTGCGGCAGGAGTCAGGTGTCGTCTCCTGTTCTCACCTGCGCGTGTGGCCTTGCTCGGGGGATTATGCGTTGAACAAATAGATGCCCACTTTGCACACTAAGAAATCAGAAGTGAACAAGACATTCATCGTCCTTCTTCCTAAACTAAGCCACGCTGCCACGTGGACACCAATATGAGCACGTGTGTGACAAGGTCACTGCTGGCCGTGACAAGAGAGACATTAAATGGTCATTGAGCCCGAGAAGCACTTGAGGGCCTGTCACGAGTGGGAAGGTCAAGACAGTCCCGTCTGACGAGCTGACACCTGCCTGGGGGTGGCAGGGTGGGCGGAGCCCCTCCATGGGGCGTCCTGGGCAGGAGTGAGGGAGCAGAGACCCCTGTGGCCAGCAGGAGGGCCCTGGTGTGGCCGCACTCGGCG
>NW_027529191.1:463677-477234 GCF_008692635.1 Crocuta crocuta | reverse complement strand
TGAGGTTAGGTGAGAAAAGGAAGGCCTCCATTTTCCTCCACGAGGAATGTGGGGAAGAGAACACATGGACCCACTTAGACCGGGGAGCGGCAGGATCTAAACCCGTGTTCGGTGATTCTGTGAGCGACGCGGGAGGGCAGGGGGCCCTGGACCCGGGAGGTCTGGGTGGGGGGAGGGGGCACGACACTTCTCGTGGGCTCCGTGTGGCTCTGTCTTGAGTGGCCGCAGAGCCAGGGGGGCAGAGGGACGGTGACAGACGGGACGTGAGAAGTCAGGCAGGGAGGAGTATGAGGGAGGTCTGGGGCACGCCAGCGTCACAGCGAGATGGCTCCGTTGTGGGGCTGGAGACCCTTGATCTCGAGGTTGTGATCAGGCCTCACGTTGGGTGCAGAGATTACTTAAAAATAAAATCTTCAGGGGCGCCTGGGTGGCTTAGTCGGTTAAGCGTCCGACTTTCGCTTAGGTCATGATCTCGCAGTTCGTGGGTTCGAGCCCCGCGTCGGGCTCTGTGCTGACTGCCAGCTCAGAGCCTGGAGCCTGTTTCAGTCTGTGACTCCCTCTCTCTCTGACCCTCCCCTGCTCACGCTGTCTCTCTCTCTCTCCTAGAAAAAAAAATCTTCAAAAAATGTGAAACGAGGAAATTTCTGGAAGGAGAGTCTGGGAAGTGGGGACGTGAGAACAGAATGTGGACACCCCCCTGCGAGTTGCCTCCCGGTCCCAGTGAGTTCACGTGGCTGGTGGCCTGGTGGCGGCCGGCCGCCCTCGGCACCTGGGGAGCGCTGCCCAGGTCGAGGCTGAGGGGTGAGGGTCGGCTCCTCCTGCGGCGTTTCAGAGGAGGCACATTTGGGACTTCAGGCTTTAATCGCGTTACTGCTGCACAGTGAGCAAGTCCTCTGACAACCCGTTAGTCTTTCTAATCACCGAGAAACCTTCAGCATTTGGCTGGTAAGTAACTAAATTTAATTAATACTCTAGTGTGCTGGGAAAACTTAATTTCCAGTGTTCTCTGTGCTTTTGTACAAACACAATTCTATTTCCTGTGTTATTTGGGATTTGTGATGATAATATGTAAAGACAACAAATGAAATGAAAAAAAAAATAAAGCAATAAGGCCAATTGGGGCAGACTGGTGGTGGGTTTGCTGTCTGAACCCTAGGAGTCATGCTCTTCCCCCAGGCCAGCAGGAAGACCATAAATACTTGTAACTCTGCGGCAGCAAATCACAGCATGAGCTGCCCTGCTGCTACAGCAAGGCTGGAGAAAATGCCAGAAGCCTGGACACCTTTCTGAGGACTTAGAGACAACACATCCTCAGGGCCGACCCGTCCACCCAGCCGCAGGTGAGGAAGTGACGGAGCCCTGGTGTGTCCAAAACAGTGAGCTGGCCTCGGTCCCTGGGAGGAGAGGCCCCCACGTCTCCAGAACCTGCCCTCTTTCTCTGGAGAGTGGGGGCCACTCCCACCTGGTGACCCTGCAGGGGAGAAGTGTGACAGGTGTGATCTGGTATCCGTGTCGTCTGTGGAAGTTAGCCTTCGCCCGTCACTGAGGGTTCCTGTTGTTTACAGCCTCACCGGACTCAACCGAACTCCAAGGTTGCTTGGCCAAAGAAACTGCTAGAAGCCACCATTGCACGCGGACAGCAGCTTTCTCCTCGGCCACGGGCCCCCGACCTCCCCTTATCGCCTTGGCTTGTGGGTATCGTATCGGAACTGTGTCCAGGTGAGGACACGGCCCACTGCCGCCTGCGGCGTGGCCCTCGGCTGGGGACACCGCCACTCGCCACTGCGGGCCGCGAACAGTGGGAGTGACCCGTCGCCTAGGAGACGGAGGCTTTCCTGGGAAGAGAAGTGGAGCACTTACCAGCAGCCTCCAGCCAGAGCCCACGGGAGTGGTTCCCGGGAGCCGGCCAGTTCCCAGGAGGGAGTGCAAACGCAGGAACACGCGTGGCTCCAAGGCGGCGAGGCCGGAGAGTCCCACGAGATGTCTAGCCTCCTCGTGCGCAGAGGGGCGGTGATGCCCACCCCACTCGGATGCAGATGCCACCCCTTGACATGGTACATGGCACACACGTTTGTCATGTCTAAGGGAGTTCCTACTTCCAGTGTCCGGACATCTGATATTAGTACCAGACACTATGATCTCCAACTTTAAGTTATGACTTAGCACAAATTTGAAAATACATTATGTTATCAGAAATATTCCTGTCTGTATTTAACGGTACTTGTCTATTGAGTTAACATCATCTGACCTTAAAGATGAGTTGACTCATTTCCGTATAAATGAATCAGATACAACCCAAGACGTATTATATAACGTGGTTAAAGAACCATAATTTCTCCTCCAACTTACTTCTCATTTGTGTTTGTCTGAAACGTTGAAAATAAATGACAGTGGGGTCAGGACTAGACAATGACCTTTTGTAAATGTGGCTCCCAGCTCGAATAAAGACCAGCCTCAGAAGGGAGCCACAGGAGGAAATCAAGATTTGGATTTCACGTCAGCCTCAAGTGCAGACATCCCTCAAAGCCCCTAGCAGCCTGTCACATGGTCACTGCGAGGACCCCAAAGGGCGACCCATGAGTGGGATGTGGCTGCTGGGAGCTGATGAGATGCAAACTGGGCCCCACTTCTTTTTTTTTTTTTTTTAAGTTTCTTTATTTATTTTGAGAGAAAGAAAAAGAGAGAGAGACAGAGAGAGGGAGAGCAGGAGCAGGGGAGGAGCAGAGACAGAGGGAGAGAGAGAACCCCAAGCAGGCTCTGCACTGTCAGCACAGAGCTCGACTCGGGGCTTGATCCCATGAACCACGAGATCATGACCTGAGCCAAAATCAAAAGTCAGATGCCCAACCCACCGAATCCCCCAGGTGCCCCCCCCGACTTTGTGGAAGGCTAGCACATTGCCTTCTGTGCCGCGAAGACTGAACTATTCATTAAAGACCAACTACTGCCCCGCACCTTACGTGATGCAAATGGAAATAAGCTAGAGCTGGAATTCACACCCTGACCAGCCTGCAGACTTGTGTAGTCAGGCTGCTGGCAGCCATTTTCCGACAAGATCCGCATAAGGGGTGTTGATGGTTTTGTCTGCGGCGATGTCTGCCCTCCGTTCTGCGATGATGGGATGATGAGATGGTTCTACAGTCCTGCATAACTGTGACCGCAAATGTGACTTCCAGCTTAAAAAATGTGTGTCGTNCTTGTGGGGATGAGCACTGGGTGTTACATGGAAACCAACCTGACAATAAACTATTTGTAAAAAAGAAAAGAAAAGAAAAGAACATTACATCAAAACTTTTATATGAGAACTTAAAACTAAAAAAAAAAAATGTGTGTCGTCTCTTCACGTGTCACCACGTGTGTCCTCTGTTTGTGGTGTGGGGTTGACTGTTCCCGCATCGGGGCTGTGCCGTGGGAGTATGGATCTCTGGGTATGGAAGGGTTTGAGAAAACACCAGAAATACACAGTGGTGCATCTGCTGTGTGCTGGGGATACACAGTGTTGTGTTTGCATTAAGTTGATAATATATTTTTAAAATATTTTATTTCACTTCTGAGAGAGAGAGAGAGAGAGGCAGTGTGTGAGTGGGGGAGGGGCAGAGAGAGAGGGAGACACAGAATCGGAAGCAGCTCCAGGCTCTGAGCCGTCAGCACAGAGCCTGACGCGGGGCTCGAACCCACAGACTGTGAGATCATGACCTGAGCCGAAGTCGGACGCTCAACCGACTGAGCCTCCCAGACGCCCCGATAATATTTTGCAATAAAATACAGCAGTTGTTTTCACAGAAGTATGAGCAGGGGACAGTGGCGACACAGGGAAACAGATCGTGCGTTCCTGCCCGTGGGACGCGGTCGGCTACGCGGGAGGGAGTCCGGCTGCCCAGGGAGGCCTCTCCCCACCGTGCCCCCACCTCGCTCACAGCGGGCTTCTCCAGAGCAGCCTCGTGGCCGGTGGAGATGGGACAGCCTGAGTCTTGCCTCACTCCTTGCACATCTTTTTCTCTCTTTTCTGCTTAGCTGTTACGACATTCTTGCCTTTGTCTTTAATGAGTGGCCAGGAAACTTTTAATAACTTCTCCAAATACCTCCACACTACCTAGTGAGCAGTTCTTAGGAGACGGTGCTATCTCACCAGAGTTCTGCTAACTTGGAAAAAAGCAGTTCCATAAGGTATAAGAATCAAGACGTTTTTGGTTATCAGTGACAGAGTAATTGTTACCTTATTTTATTTGCTGGAAAGGAAAGAGGTGGAATGTTATCATCGTAAACCCATCATCTCACACTGCTCTTTCCTGTCTTTCCTGTGCCTCACCAGCGCCCCCCCCCCCCCCCCCCCCGGGAGACCCTTTCTCTGTTAGCTCAGCTGCGCACTGCTGTTACCTAAGATGCTCCCTGGGGAAGACAGAGGCTCTCTGTCACCTGAGGGGCAGACGCGATTAGCCTGGTACCAGCCACCCCTGTCGGTTTCATGTCAAAGCAGATGGCACCCTGGGTGCAGCAAGATGCCCGGCCAGGGCCGTGCGCCGGGCGTTCCCCAGCAGGTCTGCAGGGAGGGGCAGGGTCGGCAGGTGAGGAATCTGGGCAGACGCTGGCGAGGAGATGTGGCTCATGTGCTCCTGGAACGAAAGTGTTTGCATGGGACTCGTGGTGCACGGGTAGGGACGGCAGGGTTTTAGGCTTGGTAATCCCCGCGGTGACCTGCGGGCTGGCACTGTTACATCCTCTTCATAGAGGTGGAAAAGACACACGTGGGGGAAGCGACTGGCTCGCCCACGGAGAAGGGGAAGAGCTGGAGCTGGTCTAGGCCTATGCTCTGACCTTAGCAGCTGCATCTAAGATGAAGATACAATTTACCAGGCAAATTAGGAAGCACTGAGAGCAAAACAGGACCCTACTCATGCCTGGGACCCCAGGGCTGATCAGTGCAGACAGCCACGGCCAGCCTCAGTGGTGCACGTGGGAAAGCCCACCTGGGGCGTCCGGCTCTGTCCCAGGGGACGCTCCGCCTCAGCAGGGGCTGGGAGCCTTCTGCTGTCCCGACCCAGACGCTGGGAACTTCTCCAGGGGCCCAGCCCAGGCTCAACACCACTGACGTTTAGATAAGATAATCAACTACGGTTTTTAGGTTTCTCTGGCTCAGGATGGAAGACTGATTGAGTTAACTTTTTGTTTCCCCTTGTAAATATGAATGGTTAAATCTCTGATGATGATCAAGCTTTTAAAGATAAATTAGTAATTCATTTTTAAGTTAAATAAAACTATTTAAGAATGAGTTTCTATGTACTTTTTTTAGCAAGTTCTTTGCAATTCCACAGTTTAATTAGTTTGCTTGTATTTTTCCTGAGCCATTTATACCCTGTGCCCTCACTGTGGGCAGACCTCTCTGTGCATCAACCCTGCTGAAATGTGATCAGTGGGCTCAGGACCACCTTTCCTAGAAGGCTAACAACTAGATTAAGACTATTCAGACTCCCTAAAACCAGCTGCTGGGGCACCCGGGGCAAACGTCCTCCAACTGAGATCGTCCCCGTTTATCAGCGCTCTGGACCTGGCCTTCCCTCTCACGCGCTGTGCACGTCGCGCACAGCATGAAGCGCTGTGGCAAGTCGTGGGGGCACCGGGAATATCTCCCTGTTGGCACACTTTTTCTGAAATTCTGTGTTTCCCTAAGCATGTTAGCTTTTCATGATTTTATTATTTTTGCTCTAAATGTTTGCTGGAGACATGGCTGTAGGAGACGGCTCCATCTGCCTTCCTGACAGCCAGTGGAACTGCCTTTTCTTGGAGAAGCCACCTGCCGAGACCGTCCTGGGAGCCTGTGGGGCCCTTGGGTCCCCGACGCCTGACCTCACCCACCGCTTGGTTGTCTGCATCACTAATGCTTCCCATGATGCTTAGCTGGAACAGAAGTTCCCCTAAGGGACCAACGTATTACTGGACGTTGACAGTTGTAACCTGGTGTCCTTCAAGGACTGTATGTCACCAAAATCAAACAAAAACAGAACTCTCCTGTGAAAACTGTGGCCTCAGGAAGTAGAGGGAAGTGTAAATCACAAAACATTTAAAATTAAATTAAAATTAAAGTTAAATTGTGCCGTGTGGCTATTTAAACACGTCCTTCCTCTTACGGACACTGGTTGCTTGGTCGTATGACGTGGCGCTGCCTCGTGCTGACCCAACAGCAGCCAAGGAAGATCACACAAGTTCACGCAAAGCAGCAAGACGGCAAAGAAGTTGCTGATGAACACTGGGCTTTGGGCCCCAGTCCTGTCCACGTGTCGGCTTTGTTGTGCTGTGTCTCGGCGCGGGCCGTGAGCCAGCCATCCCGGAGAGCAAGGGGCGTCCTCAGTGTATGTTTCACGGCACACACGCTCACGCTCTCTGATACGTAACCGGTCGTGCTCACCGCTTTGGCCAGGAGCCCACCCATGTGCTGCCCGTTGGTCCCGAGGCCCCAGCACAGCCCCCCACCTTTCTGTGTGGTTGGCTTTGCTTTTGCTTTAGTTTTGCCCCCAAAGCAATGATCGACCCTGGACAATAATTAGGTATTGTTTGCAAAACAGCGTTGGCCTCAAGGACCCCCTGAAAGTCTCAGGGACCTTGGTCTGGGAGCTATAATGTGAGGACTGAACTCTTCAGTGTTGCTATGTAAAAGAAGTATCGTATTTTTAATGTGTTGTTGGATTCTTTTGCAAATATTTTATTTAAAATTTTTGCATCATTATTATTAAATGAAAGTTACTTGCAGTTGTATGGTTCATCCATTGTTTCTGGAATTAATGCTTTATTCCTAATAAAGATAATTTGGGAGAAGCCTGGGTGGCCTGGTCAGTTAAGCGTCCGACTCTTGATCTCAGCTCAGGTCATGATCTCTCGGTTCGTGAGTTCAAGTCCCATGTTGGGCTCTGTGCTGACTGTGCAGAGCCTGCTTGGGATTCTTTCTCTGCCCTCCGCAGCTTGCTCCCTCCCACAAATAAACTTAAAAATTTTTTAAAAAGATAATTTGGAAGATTTCCTTTTCCCCCTGTGCTCCAATATAATTTAGGCAGCATTAAGATCATCAAATTTATGGGGGTGCCTGGGTGGCTCTGTTGGTTGAGTGACTCTTGATCTTGACTCAGAACATGATCTCACGGTTTCTTGAATGTGAGCCCTGCATCGGGCTCTGTGCTGACAGTGTGGAGCCTGACTGGGATTCTGTTTCTCCCTCTTGCTCTGCCTCTCCCCTGCGATTGCGGTCTCCTTCTCAAAATAAATAAATAAATATTTAAAAAAAGATAATCATATTTATAAAATTTGATAGAATTCCCCGGTTAGACTATCTGGGCTTTTTGCTTTCTCTAGGACAGGGCTTCATTAACTTTATTTAAGGCCAGTGGTTTAAGCTTTCTGACTCTGCAGTTTTATGAAAACTCATAAAATGAATTTTAAAATTTCATTCAGTTTTTACATTTTATATGCATAAAGTTGTACAATGTGTTACCTTGCGATTTGAAAGGTTTCTTCTGATTTATGATTATTTTTCTCTTGTTATTTCTAATTTATTTTTTTCTCCTTTTTTGTTTTAGTTAGCGTGTAGATCTGCCTATTTTTGTTAATTTTCTAAAATGGCATATATCTGATTTATTGTTCTGCTCTTTGTGTCCTGATTTATCAGTTTCTTATTTAATCTTTATTAATTCATATCTTTTGCTCATTCATTTCCCATTAGCGAATTTTTAAGTCAGATGTTTGTTTTCTTTTCTAGTCTTGGAAACTGTTAGGTTTTCTCAGGAGTCCAGTGCTGAAGAATGTTCCTTGTGCACTTAAGACAAAGCTATACTCACTCTCTAGTGTTTGGGGCCTAAGCTCTCTATATCCCTGTCCGAGATGCCTTGCTGATTACTGTGATTATGGCAAAAGTGCTCTCACAGAGCTTCACCACTGGCTGGTCGTGGGTGTGCGAAGGGCCCCAGGCCCGTGTGCTTCTGTGTGTTTCCCTCACCCCTGCAGTGTCTGGCGTGGGGTGGCTTGGCCGGATCACTGCTTTGGAGTCATGAGGCCCTGAACCCATGAGAGCAGAAAGCCTCCTTCCTCATGTCTTCATGCATATGGTTGGGAATTCCGCTGTGGCTGTGCCCAAGGTCAAAGTAGTGAGGCTGCCTCACGTCTGCTCACACCTGCTGCCTTCAGTTCACAGCTTCTTGAATCTTCTGTTCTACTCATGTTTCTTTTATAAAAAAATTGTATTGGATTTTGCTGTTAGTCAATTTCAACATGTTTGAGTAAGAGCATTAAGCCCCTTCCACACTGATACTGGTATTGCCATCTCAGTGCCGCCATGTTTGAGGTGCATGTCCATCCTGCTTATATGACGACCTCTGTGTCTTCCCAAGTCCCTCCCGCCTGAGGAATACTTTTGGTGCATGGAAATGTTTGTATTCCTGTTGTATTGTTAGCTTTACCCCAACACGTTTACTCACTGCCCCTTGGCTCCCTCGGGCAGGTGGCACCGGCCTGACTAGGATTCAGTATCTCTTCCTCATTCCTGGCATTTGATTGGAAGTGATGTCCTGTTACCCGACTTCAGTATCTCTCTGGAAACTGACAAGATTTTTTCTAACTTTTCACATTCTTTTTCAATTGCTCTCCCTCAATTTTTAAATAATTTTATTATCTTCTCCTTTAATTTAGAAAGATATAGGGGTGCCTGGGTGGCTCAGTGGGTTCAGTGTCTGACTTTTGATCTCAGCTCAGGTCATGACCTCAAGGTTCATGAGTTCAAACCCCACATCGGGCTATGTGGTGACAATGCAGAGGCTGCTGGGAATTGTCTCTCCCTTTCTCTCTGCCCCTACCCCAGTCATGCTTTCTTTCTCTCTCTCTCTCAAAATAAATAAACTTAAAAAAATTAAAAAAAAGAAAGATATATTCACTGGCTATAGAATTTTTATCCACTTATATTGGCTCTTATTATCTTTGCAGATGCCCTGGCGCCATCCTCTGGCTTATGTTGTCCGTTAAGACGTTAACTATCTGTCTTCTTTTCTGCTTTTATAAAATGGAATACATCTTTTCTTCCTCAGGCTGTTTTCAAGATTTTTCTGCTTTTCTTTTTCTTTTTTCTTTTTGACATATTATTTCGAGGTGGTTCGGTGCGGTTCTTTTATATTTGTTCTGATTGGACTTCGTAGGATTCTTGAAACTGTGGCTGGATTCCTTTCATCGGTTTTGGAAATTTCTCGAACATCATCTTTTCGAAGATGGCTTGTGCTGTGTCCTGTCTTCCTCTCCCTGCAGCAGCCACACTACAAGCAAGGTCCATCTTGTGCTGTGACTTTTAGGTCTGCGTGGCCTTCCCGGTGCTCCCGAGCTCTGCTCTGCGTGGACCTTGTTGCCCCGCCTGCTGAGGACCCCGAGTTCTCAATTTCTGCTGCTGAATTGTTTTAAGCTCTAAACTTCCCAGTGTCTCTTCATAGCTTCCAATTCTCTTTACGGTTTTTCACTTTATCATTCGTTGCACCTATGAATCAGAGCGCTGACGGCCCCTGTGGACTCCGTGAGTGCTCCTCTGACCTCAGCATCTCCTCTGGGAGGCTCTGGCCAGGACCATCCCTCAGGCATCTGCGAGCCCTGAAGCCCCTCTCCCCCCAGGAAGGAAGACCCCACTGCTGCCTCTGTGGCGGCCAAGTTTGCCTCGCCACGTGGGGTCCTGAGCAGCTGCCTGGCATGAAACAGCCCCTTCATTAGAATGCACTGCATTTGTGAAATATTTGCTGATACCAGCTGGCCAGGAGGCTGGAAACGGTAAGGACCTTCCCCCACCGCCCCGGGGGCTCAGAGGGGTGGAGCGGCTAACAGCGCGGGCACTGCAGGCCCCACGTCAGGGTCACGTGGAACACACTCCTGGAGGGTCAGTGGGAAAGGTGCTGGGTCGGGTCACCGAGAGGTGGCCTGCGTGCGGGACGGTGAGATGCAGGGAACATTCTCGGACGTTGCCTTCTGTGGTGGGTAATGACAGCAGCATCAAGGTGTTCCCAGCACGTTCCCGGGTTATGGGTATGGCCCTGGGACCACGTTCCCCCGGAGGGACCTGGGTCCTGAGGAGGGCGGCGCGTCTGGGAAGCTGCCGGGCCCCTCTGGCCCAGGACAGTCACCACAGGGCCCAGCATTTTCCTGGGAGAAACCAGGGGCCAGAAACCACTGGCACCACAGCCGTGCCAACTCTCCCTAGTGCCATTAAACCGTGTTACTGTTCATTCCTCCCGTTCTTGCTGGAGGAGGGTCACACAGGGCCACACCGGAAAGGAAGACAACCCAGAAGTCCACACTGCTGGTCTGTGTGCAAGCCCAACCCCAATCCAGCTGCCGGACTCAGGGACCCTGATGAGCGAGGGGCTGAGCCCAGGGAACCCTGGGGTGGGGGGGTCCCAACTACACCCTGGGGGGGTCCCAGCTACACCCTCAGGGGGGATCCCAGCTACACCCTGGGGGGGTTCCAACTACACCCTTGGGGGTCCCAACTGCACCCTCAGGGGGTCCCAACTGTACCCTGAGGGGTTCCCAACTGCACCCTGGGGGGTCTCAGCTACACCCTGGGGGGTCCCAACTACACCCTGGGGGGGTCCCAACTACACCCTGCGGGGGGTCCCAGCTACACCCTGGGGGGGGTCCCAGCTACACCCTGGGGGGATCCCAGCTACACCTTGGGGGGGTTCCCAACTACACCATCGGGGGGTCCCAACTACACCCTGGGGGGCCCCAACTTTATCCTTGGGGGTTCCCAATTACATCCCCGATGGATCCCAACTGCACCCTCAGGGAATCCCAACTACGCCCTCGGGGGGTCCCAGCTACATCCTCAGAGAGTCCCAACTGTGCCCTCAAGGGGTCCCAACTGCACCGTTGGGGGGGGTCTCAGCTACACCCTGGTGAGGGTCCCAACTGCACCCCTGAGGGTCCCAACTGTGTCCTTGGGGGGGTCCCAATTGCACCACCCAGGCTGCCTGTCTGACTCAGATCCAAGCCTTCCTATGTCTGAAGAACATGATTTTTGCATTTGTAGAAGCTTTTGACGAAGGTCTTTTTTAGAAGACTCATTTCCCCTTATTTAGACGTGTCTGCAGCTCATTCCATAATTAAACTTTGAAAGCCCCCTCATTTCCATGGACATAAACGCCCTAAGAGGAAGCAGCTGTGTCGTTCTCGGCGTCTTTCAAAGAAAACACACAGATTAGAAAGTGCAGAAAGAGAGGCTGACTGCTCCCAGCAGTTACTCAGACCTGGCCCCCCCTTTGGCTTCCTCCAGATTGCTGATGCTCAAACCTCCCCGGCAGGAGAGGGGCCCGCATCTCTCGGGGATCCGAGGCACGGGGGCGCCAGCATGTAGCAGACGTGAGGTTGTCCCCACCTCAAGGGAGAGGAAGACACAAACTCCTCATTTGGAATCATTAGTAGCTGGGTTTCGGCAATTCTAATTTTTTAAAAAAATTTATTTAATGTTTGATTTATTTTTGAGAGAGAGACACACACAGAGCATGAGCAGGGGAGGGGCAGAGAGAAAAGGAGGCGCAGACTCCGAAGCAGCTCCAGGCTCCAATACGTCAGCACAGAGCCTGATGTGGGGCTCAAACCCCTGAACTGAGAGATCGTGACCTGAGCCAAAGTCGGACGCTTAGCCAACTGAGCCACCCAGGCGCCCCTCGGCAATTCTAATTTTTGCTTTAGGCAGGGATAAATCGCTGGCTGTGGGGCGTGAGGTCATTTCCATCAGCACGGCCTTGAGCCCAGTAAAGAGCAGACTCTGTCCAGGCCGCATGCCCACTGTGCAAGTTGGGCCACTGGGCTTGGAAACAGTGAAATAGATTTTCAATAAGTAGGAGAGAATCGTGGTTTCTTTATATCCTTGTGAGGCAGCAAGCACTGACATGTTAGAGAGTGGCGCTCATGTGCAACGCTCCTCCAGAGCCAGGGCCTCGGCCTTCCAGAAGAACACAGGGTTTAAAGAGAAAGTGTCAGTTTGACAGTCAGCTTCTTCTGAAGGTGCCGTGTGAATGTGAGGCCCATTGTGGGCGAATTCTTTCTGAGTCCACTGAGCTCACTCCCTGACACTAACGCAGCTGGTGGACACGTGTCCCTCACCAGGTGGGAACCGTTGAGGAGCCGAGCTCCCAGGGGCTCTGTGCCCTCTGGTGGGGGTGAGGAGGGAGGATGTGTCTCACATGGGACCCCAGCCTGTCCTGCCAGGAGCTGGTCACGCCCGTCAGTCACTCAGCCAGCGCAGGGCCTTTCCGCACCTTGGTGGCTCCAGGTTCGTCTGTCCTCAGCCCCTACTTTTTCACCCAGGGCCTCCGCACCGTTCCAAAGCCAAATGGAGACAGGAAGCTGCATTACAACAAAATTCAAAATCCCAAAACAGAGTGAGTGAAGCTGTTCCTTCACATATGACGCTGATGGCCGGGTGGGAGCAGATAGAGGGTGACATCAGCCCTGAGACCCCAGGATGCCGAGGGCCGGCTCTACTGGCCACAGAGCCCGCGTGGCCAGGCCAGCCACTGGCTGTGCAGCCACAGACCCTTCCACAGATACCCCTGCTGCAGACACTGGCTCTCGTCAACACGCGCCAACCCCAAGGTTCTCCCGGCCCAGTCTACCTGGCCAGCTGGCGAGGAACTTCCCGCAGGAGTCCTCTGAGAGCACGAGATGGACTCAGTGCCCCCATGTACATCGTTAAGTGCCCGAGAAGGAAACAAAACAAAAACAGCCCACAAGAGAGTTGAACCTTTCATTGGGGTAACCTTTCACCTGGGTAACCTTTCAAGTAATCTTGTAAGAAATGCACATTTTGCCAAAAAACCTCAGTTTTTACAGATCTGAGTATTTTGCAAAATTTAACATGTCAAGAGAAACCTTGAAGATGCGGAAAAGAGAGTCAAAACTGTTACTTGCAAGCCTTCAGAGGTGGATCCCTGGTTAAGTGTACAGGTTTCTGTCCCTGATCGGCACCTGCTGTGGCAGAAACAGGCCTGAAGAACCTTCCAGGTCGGCGGGATTCGGGGCAAAAGCCGACATTCAGGATCGATGTTTGGCTGCGGCAGGTCAATTGTGTTAAAGGGTGGAGTGTCCACTTTCCTTGCAACCTTCGTGTCCAGCCTCCGAGGTTCACCCTGTGGCTGCTGGACACAGGCTTGTCTGCCTCCCGTGGACATGCAGAGCCACAGACCCCGAGGCCCCCTGAGGCCCCCTGAATGCTCCCTCTTTTAGAAGAATGAAGAGTATTCTCTAACCCTAAAATACATCCATAATCTTTACAAATTCCATCCACAATTTAAGGGAAAACTCTACTTCTAAATATTATGCAAACTGAAAATCTTCCATTTAAAAGTGACTCTTTTAACCCTTTTTCATCAAATACAAAAGCTCTGATATTCTCATGAAAGCAAACTGTTACAGACTTGACAAAGGCCAGACTTAGAAGTGGAGGTGATGATTGCTTCCAGAACCACACACTCTAGCTTTCTTGGCACAGAGAGAAGATAATTTCTGAAAAAAAAAAAAAAAAAAAAAAAAAGAGGGAGGGAA
>NW_027529191.1:455100-463568 GCF_008692635.1 Crocuta crocuta | reverse complement strand
AATTAAAAAAAAAAAAAAAAAAAAAAAAAAAGGAGAGAGAGCAAGCGAGAGGGAGAGCGCGTGCACCACAGTCCTGCGTGTGGGACTCCACCAGCTTCAGGCCAGTGTCTCTGGCTCATGGTGGCCTCCCCGGGCCGGGAGGCTGAGTCTCTGCACACAGTGGGATGGACACGGGATGGGCAGCCCTGGAGTCTGTCCCCACTGCTGCCTCCTTAGCCTCAAGCCTGTGGGGACTTCTCAGGACACCGTGTCTTCCTGGTCTCAGCTCCGGACAGATTTACCCTTTCTCCCCATCTCCAACTACACCATGTGCGACTCTTCATCTTCTTCTCCCGGGTCCAAAGTCCTCAAGCGACAGGATCCCTATTAGCGGCGCCACAGCCGGCACTGTCCTGGACGTGAGGTGCTCCAGGGATGGCCGCGGGGAGACAGGTGGACCCCTCGCAGAAAGCCCTCGGGAGTGGGCAGAGCGGGTGAAAGGTGCTTCCCGCAGACACCCAACTCTGTGTGTTGCAGGCGATGGGCTGAGCTCATGCCAGTTAGAATGAGGAACCAGACCGAAGCCCCAGGGTCATGGCAGAAACACAATATTCTGGACATAAACTCCAATATGAAGAGAAGCTGCAAGTCGATGTTATGTGGGACTCTCCTAAAAAGCGGTATTTTCTATTATTCCCTTAGACAAAGTGGGAGGAAAGTCTGACATTACCGTACAGACTCATGTTTTGTTGATATTTGTGCCCACGTCAGGGACACTGATGCAGAATGTCACGGTCCACGCACAACGCCACCGCAGTGTGTCGCGGCCCGCGTGCAACGCCACAGCAGGCCTCTATGTTTTTAAGGAAAAAATTATATTCATTGTAGAAAATGAAGAGAACAAAAAATTGAGAGATATCATCCATATCTCATAGCCAGGAATAATTGTTAACATTTTGGTGTGTGTTCTTCCAGGTTTTGTTGATTTGTAGGCATCATAGTTTTCAAAAATAAGTTGTGCTTACTCTTTTGTAAACTTTGGTTTTCACTCAGTAGTAGTATATTGTCCATATTTTCCCAAGCCAGCCTGTATTATGGTTTTTATATTGTAACTATTATTATTACTACTACACTATTTTAGTTCCAGTGTGGTTCACGTACGGTGTTGTGTTGTTTCAGGTGGACGACAGAGAATCCCGTATTTCCCACCACACGGTGCTCATCGACGGACATGCACTTGTGTTACGACCTTCACGTCCACAGCGTTCTGTGTGGATTTATCACAATTCATTATGTAGCTATGCTCCTGATTGAGAGTTATTTTGTTTACAGGTGTTTTGTCTTGTTTTCCCATTTAGAAACACTGCTGTAAAGATTATCCTTGAACACACATATTTGCTTGCTTCTCAAGTTAACTTCCTGACAATACTTTTCTGGAAGTGTGGCACAGATTTTAAATATTTCCAGGCTGGTCTCCTAAAACCCCCTCTTGGACACACAGGACAGTGCCCATCTCCCTCCCCTGCTGGCCAAGCGCCCTGGCATTCTCTTCTATTGTTGCCAATTTGGCTGGAACAGGAAGAACGTATGATTGTTTTAATTTTTAGTTTTGGAATCTAGTGATAGTACACGCTCTCTTACAGAACAGAAATCTAGTGATTTCCACACCTTCTCACACGTCTACTGGTCACTATATTCACAGAACGATGGCAATAAGGGTGCCCGCCTTGACAAAGACCCACAGGGTCCTCTGGGCCCAGAAGACACCCGGGTCTGACCGGAGCCAGATCAGAGCAGGAGTTAAAATGTGCAGCCTAAGGAGATGCATTTGTATTTGGTTCTGAGCAGGGTGGAGACCTCGTGCTGGTGTGAGGCCAGGGTGAGGCTCACCAGGTGTGGGGCGTCCGGGAGCGCGCCCCTGTGGAGACGTCCATGCCGCAGGAACGCTGCGTGTGTAACATGTTGGAAAGTGGAAACCAATCTACTCTTCTGGGTCCTGGAGCCTGAGCTAACTCAGAAGGAGCGGGGAGCTGGGTCAGACACGACCTGAGTACATAATTCCCCAAGGAAATCCCAGAAATTTCAGAGGCTTTGGTGATCCTTGGGCTTAAAAATGACCTTATCTAGATTTCAAGCACCCTGGCCAGCTCCCAGCCATCCTGACATTTGCAGCCATGGCAGCAATCAAGCTCGAGCACTTTCCACGCACTGTGCCGCCTGCTCTACAGACATTCACTCTCTTCCTTTAACGATGGGCTGTTAGGCCCTATCACCAGTGTGGACTCCATGGTTTGCAGGGATTGGTGGCTCCCTACAGGGTACGGCTGGTGGGAGGCTGAGCACCCTGGTTCTGGCACCTCTCTTCGCTGCTGGGGTCCCACCTTCTTGTCATAAGACTGGCACCCATTATCACTGCATGTTTTATCAGTGATTGTGTACTAGCATTAAACACATAGTGTATTTTTCTTTCTTTCTTTCTTTCTTTCTTTCTTTCTTTCTTTCTTTCTTTCTTTCTTTCTTTCTTTCTTTCTTTCTTTCTTCTATCAAGAAACAGAGAGCATGAGCAGGTTAGGGGCAGAGAAAGAGAGAGAGAGAAAGAGAGAATCCCAAGCAGGCTCCACACTATCAGCACAGAGTCCGACATGGGGCTCCATCCCATGGACGGTGAGATCATGACCTGAGCCAAAATTAAGAGTCGGATGCTTAACTGACTCAGCCACCCAGAAGCCACCAAAGTTTTCATTTTTAATGTTGTTTATGGAGCTTTTGATGAATATGACAGACAGATCCCAGGGTGAATCCCCCAAATCTCTACTTCCCAGGCGGCATGCCTGAGTGGAGGCAGAAACCAGGACTTGCTTCTAATAAAGAGAAAATGGTGAAGGAAATGGATGGATCCTTTGATAAGGTGACATTCATTGAGACCCATCTTAGCAGACTGGAGCCAGAGAGTGTCCTTGTTGGCTCGCAGAAGTGAGGACCGTACAAGAGATTCCTACATGGCCAGGAGCTCCAGGTAGCACCTGAAAGCTTCCGGGCAACAAGCAGCCAAAGGCCACAGTCCTGGGTCACACAGCCACTGGGAATGGACCTGCCAGCCCCGTGTGAGCGGGGAGGGGATTCCCCTGCTGGGTGGCCTCCACATGGGAACTCACCCAGCCCACCAGCCAGGTTAACCTAGACACACAGAAACTGCCAGATAGGGCATATGTGTTATTTTAAGCCTCTGAACATGTGATAATTTGTTAGGTAACCAATGGAAAGTGCGGTGGTGAAAGGTGTAGTTTGGGCCATTTTGGTAAACTTTTGGTAACATCACAGATTCGTGGAAACAAGCATATTACATTTTTGAACATGTATCAAGGCAAAGAAAAAGCAACAAAGACAAAAATAAGACTATAACATTTAAAGACATATGTGTTGAAATTAGAAAATCTATTGCAGAAAAATTAAAGAAAAAAAACCAAGAGAATGCATACCGGCCCCACAGGTGGAGGGGTACGACGGCCAGGAGGAGCTCGAAAACGAAATGTTGCCACGGAAACTGAGCGTGCTTAGACAGAGCCCCTTCTGGGAAAAGAAAAGATGAAACAATAGACACAAAACTTAAGACATAAATACGAAGATCAAGTCATGTCGGAGAAGCTGCACCTCAGCATGGAAGGTCAAAGCTTCAGAGCCAGAGACCCCTGGGTGGGAGCATCCCGCGCCCTCCTGAAATCCAGGCACATCTTACAGAGTCCAAGGGACGTGAACTACAGTGAGCACAGTCCCAGCTGCCGGAGAAACCAGCCCCCCACACAGAGAAGGTCTGGGTATGTACACAGTGTCAGCTGTTGGCCAGCCCAGTCCTGGACCCTCTTTCCCAGAGCTTGGGGGGCTGGGGCACAGTGGGGCACATGCTTGCCCACTATGGTCAGTCTTCAGCCGCCCAGTAGCAAGACTCCACGGCCCTGCACAGCCGCCCTCTCCAGCGCATCCGCAGTGCAAACACAACTTGCAGAAGAGAAGAGGCTGAAGGTCAGAGAGAAGACAGGTCCTGCCCTGCATGGGGCGCTTGCTGGCGGTCGTCAGGTGAGGCTGTGGCTCCAGGTCTCTGGACCACAGCGGGTGCTGAGCCTGCTCGGCACCTCGTCTGAGGGTGGAGGTTCCCAAGAGACACCCGCAGCCTGGGCAGGCATCTACATTCCCGTCCGAATGGGAGAGAGAAGTTACCCAAGGAAGGGTCACTATTTAAATTATAATTGCCTGAAAATCCAGGGGTGATTGTTTGGTCAGAGGTTAATGACTTTGGGTCTTAAATCAAAGGCCAGTCAGTAAATAATCTTAATCCCGTGGTCCTCTGTCTTTATGGATGTAGGAAGAGACACTGAACTCACTACGTGCTCACCTACAAAACACAGGTTGGTGGGAGGGGTGGCCCCAAGTGCAGGAAGAGCAGGGAGGAGGCGTCCTCTGGCCTCCAGTGGGCATTGACCAGCTTGGAAAAATCCGCTGGGCATCAGAGCTCTGGTGACAAGAGCGCTTCGGAGCGCTAATGTGCTTGGACACATTGTTGTCTTTGATAGGAACCTGGAGAAGCTCACTTAGTTTCAACAACCAGCACACCCATTCTTTCTGGTCCCCATCAAACACGGCGGGCATTTACCTCAACAAGGGCAACTCAGATGGGCTCGTGCGTGTGGGCTCATCAGCATCTGTCTGTCTGTGTGTGGCCAGCATGTCCCTGAGCACAGTGTCCTACAGGCTCATCTATGTTGTGCACAGCAGGGTTTCCTTCATTTCTCAGGGGAGTAATATCACAGCATATGTTTTTATATATGATGGATTGTTATATATATTTATTGTATCTACATGTGTGCATCTTAAGGTTTCTTCATCCATTCCTCCCCTGGCAGCCATGCGGGCCTCTGTCATGTCTTGGCTACTATGAACAACGCTACAGTGAGCATGAGGGTGCAGATGTTTCTACAGGATAGTGATTTCATTTCCTTTGGATGTAAACCCAGAAGTAGAATTGGTGGATCAAACGGTTCTAGTCTTAGTTTTTTGAGGAACCTCCATACTGTTTTCCATGATGGTTGTATCGAATTACGTTCCCACCAACTGAACCATATGCCTAAAATTGGTCAAGAGAGTGAATTTTATGTTATGTGTATTTTTCCACAATAAAAAATTGGAAAAAGAAAAAGAAAGAAAGAAAGAAAGAAAGAAAGAAAGAAAGAAAGAAAGAAAAGAAGAGGAAGGAGGGTGGGAAGGAAGGAAGGGGCTTCATTAGCAGCAGCAGGGACTTATTCAATAGGACCCTTTATGTCACTCATCCTGAGGCAAAATCTTGTAAACATCACATAATTTAATTCCTCCCTGAGACCGAAACTGATCACTGAGGTCACACTGTGGGTGTGAAAGCATGAGATCTCTGTGGTGCCTTGTGGAGGTGAGCAAGACCATGGTGGAGAAAGTCCCTTGTCAGTGATGACTGTTCCATGATGGTTATTGTGCCTGTTGACTGAAATGAGTTAGAACTAAAACAAAAGGAAAACAAACAAACAAACAAAACAATGAAAACTGTATGACCCATGAAAGTGCATTTTTCAAAGATGTCAAAATAGGTGAATGGGGCAACTGAGAGCCCCTTGCGGAGGGTGGTGTGTCTCCAGGCCTCCGGAGGGCGAGGATCTGAGGACGGGTCCTGAGCGGGCACAAATCCTGGCTCCCGCCTTCCACTAGGTGCTGGCGCCTTCTCAGATCCTGTCTTTCCGGGCATCGCGACACTTGGAGGGTCAGTCAGGAAGGAGGGTTGTTCCCCACCCTTGACTCTGTGATCTGCGCACAAGCCCTCCTTGGGGCTGCGACCGCTTGGGTCCTCAGGACCTCGGTGACTTGGCCTTCTTCAACCTCTCCTCTCCCCATAGTTGACTCTTCAGGTAATGATTTAATTTCTTTTGAGCTCCTCACTAGCCAGGGCTACAGGGAATAAATAGCTTATCAACATAGCCTTGGTATATTTTTGCCTTGCCAGCTGGGCTCACATGAATAATGTGGCCAGCTGCATGCGAACAATGTGTGCAAACAATGTGTAAATGAACAAAATGGCGTCAGGACAATGTGAGAAGCTCCATTTAGAGGCTCAACATCAGCAGATGTGACATTGACGAGAGTGACAGAAGTACAGTCTGGGTGTTGTGGGTGACGGGCACCATGATGAAGCGACAGAGTCAAGAACAGTGGTGCTGGACTTGGCTAACTTCTGCATCTGAAAACATTTATCCAAGTCCCTGGAATAAAGTTGAAGAGAACTGTGATTTATTTTTTAGGGAAAAAGTAACTATAGATCATTCTTTCTTTTTCTAAGCAGATGTTAGGAGATGTTAGGAGTATAGCCCAGGCAGCGTGGATAAGGGATCCTGTTCAGCAAATGGCCTCTCTTCTCAGCCTGCAGATTATTCATCTATACATATGTACGTATGTGGCACATACACGCATTATATGTGTATAGTACATAGGTAAAGCTGTCCTCATGCAGCAGCCCATTTTTTAAATACTTAATTTTTTTAAAGCAGTTTTAGGTTCCCAGCAAAACTGAAAGGAAGGTACAGAGATTTCCTATCAACCTTCAGCCCTGACACATGCACGGCATTCGCCGTTACCAACATCCTCGGCACCACGGACCTACGTGGACCTACGTGGGCAGTCATAATAACCCAAAGTCCAGAGTTTACATTAGGGGCCACTCTTGTGCATCCTATGAGTGTGGACAAATGCACAATGGTGTGTGTCTGCCATTGTGGTGTCACCGTGTGGACTTTCACTGCTGTAAATCTCCTCTGCACTCGCTCTGTTCATCTTCCTCCTCCACCCCAGTCACTGGCTGCCCTGACTGTCTTTCCGTCTCCGCAGCTTTGCCTTTTCCTGAAAGCATGTAGTGGGAGCCATATAGTATGCAGCCTTTTCAGATCGATTTCTTCCCCTTAGTGAGTGAATTTCAGTTCCTTCCATGCCTTTGCCTGGGCTGGTAGCTCATGTTTTTTTGTGCTGAATAACATTCTGTTGTCTGGATGTATCCATTCACCTACTGAAGGACATCTTGGTTGTTTCCAAATTTTGGTAATTATAAATAACATCTACATCCAGGTTTTTGTGTGGACAGAAGCTTTTAACTCCTTTGGGTGAACACCAAGGAGTGTGACTGCGGGATAGTTTGGTGAGAGTATGTTTACTTTTGTAGAAACCGCCACAGTGTCCAGGGTGGCCGCACCGCTTTGCGTTTCCACCAGCGATGAGACAGCCTTCCTGCTGCCCCGCCTCGTCGGTGCCTTTGCTGTCACGCTCCGGATTTTGGCTGTTCTGACAGGTGTGCGGTGTTATCTCATTGTGGTTCTACCGGCATATTTAAACATAATATTAAACGTACCGGTGCTAAGAACAAATGGAAAAATTGCATTCTACTAAATTATATTGGTTGCATTGAAATCATTTATACTCCCGGAGCCTCAGCTCATCAACTGAAACTGACTGCAATGATAATGTCTGCTTCGTGGGGTTTTGTGAAGATAGAATGTGATCATGTAAAGTGCTTGCTAACTCAGTGTTATTGTAGCAGATGAACTGGTCACAAGATGGAGTCCCTAACTAGAATAAGAACTTAAGGAAGAGAATTTTGATAAACTGGTGAGTTTGACACTCCATTAAGACACTGACACTCCCAGTCTGCTCATTACTTCATTCGTGAATAACCCTTAAACACTTGCCTCCTGCGCAGACACAGTGCCGTCGAAGCAGAGTCTGTCCGCACTAGGACTGGTTCTAAACGGCCTTGGGAGACGACGATGGGGAAATTCTATGTCATCCAGCCGGTACCAAACTGCTTACCAAATAGCTCAGGTTGCACCAGTCCCCATGAGAAAGCTGGAGCATTCTAGGGCCCGGGATGAAAGCCACAAATGTCTGCAGGCTGCAGACAGAAGCACGACAGCGTTAGTGGCTCTTGCATTTGCTGAGAACTTGGGCAGGCTCGCTCCCTTCGGGCCCCGTCTGCTGAGCCCCGTCTTGAGGGCGGCGTGCTCACGGCTCAGGTGACTCAGCGCGATCAGAACATCAGACTCTGACTCAGAAGCATGTGCTGCTGCGCCGGGCCCAGGAAGGATGTGGTCATTTGGCATCATGTAAATGATCCAATTTCTTATCCTTTGTGAGCTCAGTGCAGCCACAGTAGGAAAGTGCATCTGTTTGTTTCTCAGCAAACAAGAGCAAGTTAATACATTTGGAAACTTCACCATTTTCTTTAAAGCAGCCACAGGACCCATTTTCACAGAGCCTCACGCGCCGACCCACTGACGACCCACTCAGGTGTGAGGTCACCACGAAATGTGGTTTGATGAGACCCCTGCCCAGGACTTTTCCAGGTGGAAGATGTTACTCAGTCTTATAAGAAAATACATTTTTGAAGAGACAGTGGATCAATCCACGTGCTCCCTGGAGTGTGTGAC
>NW_027529191.1:454121-455091 GCF_008692635.1 Crocuta crocuta | reverse complement strand
GTGTGCCCCCCCCCCCCCCGCCACGCTCTCAGGAGGACCCGCTGTGCTGGAGGGACCTGGTGGGCACCACCATCCCCCTGTTTCCAAACAGGCTGTTTGCACACTCACTTGTTCTCTGATGGGGGAGGCGCACGCTGGGCCACGGGCAGCCTCGGTCGGGCAGAGCCGTCAGGGTTTCGCGCCGGGCATGGTGTTTACGCAACATGACCGCCCACCCAGCAGCTGCCCCTCACAGGCCTCGGGCACCTCCTGCAGACCACAGGGAGGCTCAGAGCCAAGGGATGCGAACCACAACCAGAGGCTTTTACCCGACTTCCCTCTGCCCAACCTCTCCCGTTCTGGAAAGCACCCATGCCGACCCACCAAACTTCAGGTCCGTCCACAGGCTCGAAGTCACCTTCCAGCTCCCATCACCTGAGCGGCGGCTCAGGTCCATCTGGACACCTGCTCTCACTCCAGCCCCGACACAGAAGGCGCGGCACCGCGGCCGGGTCGGGCCGAGGCCGGCGGCCCCCTGGGCGCTGGAGCTGCTCTCCAAACAGGGGCAGCCGCGGCTCGACGCAGCGCTGCTCCACACTGAGGGATAAACTGTCAGCGGCACCAGGCCTCTTTGTCACCAAGTGGCACACGAGCGTTATTTCACTCCGTCTTCTCTCGTGGAAGCCGTGGGCTTCCTAGGGTTGGTTCTCTAACAACAAACATCTGCCGCTACGAGGCTTATTCTGAGCATGTCTGCGTTTGTCCCTGCAGAGCAGCTGCCATGCCTCCAAAGTGTCCCTGAGCCCGGAGGACACCCGGGAGCACGCGCCGCCTGTCGTCGCCTCAGCGCACCAGCGGGCCGTGGGGCCAGAGCCGCAAGCCCCGTGTGCATCGGGGGTCAGGATCCTCGTCGTTCTCTCCGCCCCTCTCCCTACAGCACCTCGGAGCGTCAGAGTTCTCCAGAGGAACAGAGCCAGCAGGAGGGGGGCGG
>NW_027529191.1:445578-454105 GCF_008692635.1 Crocuta crocuta | reverse complement strand
TGTGTCGCGAGGAGCCGGCACGTCCCTGATCTGCAGGCCCCGTCGCACGCTGGAGAGGGCCGAGGGCGTGGTTCAAGCCCAAAGGCTGGTGGCTGGAGACCCGGGAAGAGCACAGGTCTCAGTCCCAGTCTGAAGGCAGGAGAAAAGCTGATGTCCCAGCTCAAGGCCTTTCGGCAGGAAGAATTCTCTGACCTTAAGTTCTATTGGGGCCTTCAGCTGATTGTATGAGGCCCACCGCCCTGGGGTGGGGGGCAGAGGGGGTAATCTACTTTCCTCAGTCTACTGATTTAAATATTAATCTTATTCCACACACTTTCACAGACACGTCAACAGCTTTCGACTCAAGGGCCCAGGGAGGCTGACACAAAAGTAACCTCCACAGTATCTTAGAACTTCTTCCCTGCCCTCAGGTCAAAGCCTCTGAGTGTTTCCGGACACTGTGTTCATCATGAGGCGATAAGCAAGGGGAATATTCTGGAGGGCTCTCCCACCTCGGCCCCTGCAGGGACGGCCGCACGACCTCAGGAGGCTGGTAAATACTGGCATCTAGCTCTGACCCTTAGCCCCCCGGCTCCCCTGCCCTTCTCTCAACCTTGAAGCTGGTGCGTGCGGGGGCTTGACAGGCAGTGGGAACAGCTGAAGCGAGGCCTGGGGCTCCAGAGGGGAGGGCAGAACCGGCCGAGGCACTGTGCTCCCTGCTCCTGGCTGTGCCCCTTCCGGTGGCTGTGACTGCATCCTTCTAGTACATTCCTGAGTCTGTTCCAAGCAGCTGGACAGAGCTCTGCTCCTGATAACCCGACGTGTCCCAGTCGGGAAGACGGCCAGCAGGGCCCCCGGACCTGTTCACACTGGCGCTGTCCTCAGCGGCTGCTGCAGCTGCTCCTCGCCGCCGAGGCCCGGCGCCTGGACGCCCGAGTGCCTCTCCCTGGAGGCGGCCTTCTCCACGGCCTGGGCGGCCTCAGCTCCCTTCCAGCACGAGGCCAGTGGAGTGTCTGTTTTATTTTGGTTACTGGAAAAATCACCCCAAGGCCCCTTATTTATGCCACTGAGCACGTCTTCACCATGGAGACCTCCTGGGCTGGCACTCGGGGGGGCCCGGGGCAGCCCCACAGGCGGGGGAGGTGGGTGCTACTGCCTTGGCATCATGTCACAGAAGGCAACGGGCGTGGGGACACTAACTCACTCGTCACCACCGCGCCAGAACGTGGCAAAGCGGGGCCTCCCGGGCCTCCCAGGGCCCGAGCCACATCCACAGGCAACTGTCGCCAGCGGTCCTGGCGTGTCAGCTTGAGGACCGTGACAGCCCTGAGCAGAGACTTCATAGGTCAGGTGTTTGGGAAAAGAAATGGCTTTATTTTAGCAAACACAGTGTGTCAGAACTGAGAGGGTTTCCGTCAATATCGAAGCGTGGCTCCTGGGGGAGCTGACGGGTCGGGCGCCGCGGCTCGGTGAGTCACTGAGGTGACTCGCCTGTGGACTTGTGGCAAAAGTTGGAAACTTCCTGCTGTATTTTAATGTGATAACGTGAGGCAAAATGAGACCCTCAGACCCTGTCCGGTGTGCACGCCGCTGCTCTGCTCTGCACAGCGCCAGGGCTGTTCCCAGGAGCCACGCTGCCCTTCCCGGGCCTGCCTTGACCCCGTCCTCTGTCTGGCGGCGTCTGGGCTGGAGGGCAGAGCTCATGGCCTCCTCGCAAATGAGATGCAGGAAAAAATCCGCTTTTCTTTGGAGAATGCTTCTGCCCCCGCCTGAGCAGTGAGTCACTGCCCTTGATAATACTGTTAAAAATGAAATACAATTTTTGAAGTCTCTAACAATTTATAAAAACTAAGTTCCTTTGTTTCGGACTAAAATATATACACTGTATTTGCTCACAGCAATTCAATTCTATGTTTTTGAATTATCATGGTAATAAATACAATTATGTTGCCCCGGAAAATTTTAATGTCAAGCATGATTTCTTGCCTTTAGTATTCGAGGAGGCTGCAGCACACCGTCATCAAAGGGAGATCAAAGGTCTGGCTCCCGCCCCTCCCAGCGCCTCCCGGCCCAGCCAGGCACCAGCCCCGTCTCCTCCGTGTCTCACACACCTGCAGTCGAGGTCTGTCCCCATCGGCAAGGACTGCAGCCATGAGCCCCTGTCGGTTAGAAATAAGCAACATGAGGGGCGCCTGGGTGGCTTAGTCGGTTAAGCGTCCGACTTTCGCTTGGGTCATGATCTCGTGGTTCATGGGTTCGAGCCCCACGTCGGGCTCTGTGCTGACTGCCAGCTCAGAGCCTGCAGTCTGTTTCGGTCTCTGACTCCCTCTCTCTCTGACCCTCCCCTGCTCACGCTGTCTCTCTCTCTCTCCTAGAAATAAATAAAACATTAAAAAAAAAAAGAAATAAGCAATATGAGAGCTGAGGTCTTCCTGCGTACACAGTAAGGTTGTCTGCACACGTGGGTCCATGTATTTTCCCCTTTCCGGGTCTTTGGCATTGTGTCTGATTCCTGTTTATTCCGCTGGCTTCTTAAGTATCAGTAGCGGTGGTGGCAGGCTTTATTCTCTCCTGAACCTCCGAGAGGGAGGGAGGCTCACACTCTCTCGTGCACTGCCACTTTGTAGTGGGTTTTCTGCATGTGACCTTTTTCATTCCTCGTCTGGGGCATCTCCTCGGTTGGTGTTTTCAGTGCTGAACACACCATGTTTTGCCAAGTACATTTTCTGCATCACTTGATGCAATCGTCTTCATTCTGTTACCGTAATGGTGCGCATCGATTTGTCTTACGATGTGCAACTCTCACCGTTTTGCTGATTTCCTGTCTGCCTTTATTACTCGTTATGGTTGTTATGATTTAAAATCCACGCGGTATAACTGAGGATTGGTCTATTCCTTTATTTTTATTTTTTGCTTTACCCCAACTTTATTAAGGTATCACTGACAAAAATTGTGTACACTTGAAGTACGTGGCGTGGTGTCAGGCACATGAACGGTTCCACAACCGACCTACTCACGCGCCTTTCCCCTCGCACAGTCACCTTGTCGGAACAACGTGCTCACACTTAAGATCCACTCTCGTCGTAAACCTGGGCGTGCAACAGGCTGTCACTTGCTGTGGGTGCCACATGCTGTACGTCACTTCGTCACGACTTGCTCTCTTACTAACCGAATGCTTTGTGCCTTCTGGCCAAGCCCTCCCCCCCCATTCTCCCCAACCCTCAGTCCCCAAACCCATTTCTTTTCTGGTTTGATGAGTTCAACTTTTATTTTTATTTATTTATTTTTTAAATTTTCTTTTAACATTTATTCATTTTTGAGAGACAGAGACAAACAGGGTACAAATGGGGGAGGGACAAAGAGAGAGAGACACACAGAATCTGAAGCAGCTCCAGGCTCCGAGCTGTCAGCACAGAGCCTGACATGGGGCTCGAACTCAAGAACCATGAGATCATGACCTGAGCCGAAGCCAGATGCCCAACTGACTGAGCCACCCAGGCACCTCAAGTTCAGTTAGATTTCACACATAAGTGAAATCACACAGTACTGTTCTTCTGTGCCTGACTTATTTCACCAAGCATTATCATGTTGTGGCAAATGGTAGAATTTCCTTCTTTCTTATGGCTGAGTATTATTCCATTGTATATTTATTTTTAATGGTGATAGCTATATACATAAATATATTATGATATATGATATGTATGTGTGCACGCACATATAAACATATAGACCACATTGTTAAAATCCATTTATCTATTGATGGACGTTTAGGTGTCTCTTTATCTTGGATGCTGTGAATGACACAGCAGTGAACACACAAATGTAGAGACCTTTTTGAGACACTGATTGCATTTCTTTCGGGTAAATACCAGTAGTGGAATCGCTGGATTAGATGGCAGTTCCATCCATAACATTTTGAGGTAACTCCATACTGTTTTCTAGACTGGATGCCCAGTTTGCATTCCTGCCAAGAGGGCATTACGGTTCCCCTTTCTCCACATCCTTGCCAACACCTGTTATCATTTGTCTCTCTCTCTTTTAACTTTATTTACTTTTGAGAGGGACAGGGAGGGAGAATTCCAAGCAGGCTCTGCACTGACAGCATGGAGCTTGATGTGGGGCTGGAACCCATGAACCATGAGATCATGACCTGAGCTGAAATCAAGAGTCAGATGCTTAACTGACTGAATCCCCCAGGTGCCCCGTTTGTCTTCTTTGTAATAGTGTCCAATACTTTTTGTTATTCTGAAAATTTGTTCTGTTTATATCCTGAGATTATACTATTGTAAGTATGCACATTTTAACTGTATTTTATCCTTGAAAATCAAACTTTTATTACTACTTGATGTTCTTCATCTCTGGTTATACCTTCCTTGCCTTCTACTTTGTCTGATATTAGTATAGCTCCTCCAGGTTTAGTTTGGATGGTGTACATTTTTCATATTTTTACATTCAAACTTTTTTTTTTATCATGTTGAGGTACATCTTTTGTAAACCACACACACTCGGATTATTTTGATCAATCTGCATAAAATCAGATTATTTTATTTATCACCTCTGAAAACTTTTGTCTTTAAATTGAAGAATTTAGGCAATTAACATCTAATGCAATTTTAATATATTTAGATTTAATCTTTTTATTTATTTTCCATTTGTCTTTCCTTCTATATTCCTTTTCCTCTGCTTTCTTAACTTACTTTGGATTAATTTAGTTTATTTTCCTTCTGTTAGCTTATTAAATATACGTCATGTTACTGTCATTTGAATAATTTCCATGGTGATAGTACTGAACATAATCTTGAGTTATCAAAATACAATACAAGCTAGAAATTTAATATGTCAAATATTATAACAAAGGTCTTATAACATTTTAACTTGTTTGCCAAACTTTCTTGCTATCTTGGCCTCTTTTGCTACTGCTGTCATATGCTTTTAAAAATACATAACCTATAAATACATTATTATATAAAATATACGCCACCAAACGCCATCACGTCACCACTGCACACAGTGTTTACACTTCTGTATATTCACTTTTTCTATTATTATTCTTTTCTGTCTTGTATTTTCATGCTTCCATCTGGTTTTATTTTCCTTCCGCTTAAAGGACTCTCTTTACAATTTATTTTAGCCTGAATCTGCTGTGAAACATTCTCCCGGTTCTGTTGTTGTTGCCTGGAAGTCATCCCGCTTTCTTTCGTGAAGGCACCTTCGCTGGGCCGCGGAACCCCGGCCGCGGAACCCCGGGCACGCCCACTTCCGGCGCACAGTGATGAGGACGTCCTCCCAAGGACTTCCGCTTCCGTGGTTCCCGTCAGTCTCCGCGTTTTCCCTTCTGGGAAGGTGGTGTATATTTTCACTTTTCTACTTTAAGACTCTGGTTTTGGTTCAGCTTTTTTAGCATATTGTGATAAGATCTGGATTTCACTATCTTATCTTGAAGCTGTCGGGCTTCTTGAATCAATGACTTGGTGTGTCATAAACTTTAGAAAAATTTGAGCCATTATATCAAACATTCCCCCTTCTTCATTTTATTTGTCCTCTCCTTGGATTCCATTTACATATGTATAAACTTGTCATTTTCTATTTTTTTGTCCCCCTTTATTCTGTATGTTTTCATGTTCACTAATTGTCTCTCTTTTAGCTGTGTCTAAACTATTGAAATAAATAGATATTTAACAGTAGGTATTATTAATAATAATGCCAGTATGTTAAATGTCCATTGAATTTTTAATTTACATTTTTCTCTGTTTAGTACTAGGATTTTCATTTTATTTTAAGTTTCTAGTTTTCTGTCCAAATTGGCCATTTCAGTATAATTTGGCACATGTTACCACAGTTATCTTAAAAGCCATGTCTGATCATCCCAATCCCTGGATCTCCTTTGGGTCCAACTTCTGTTTTCATTTACTTTTCTTGTACACATGAATGTTTTTGACCGAATGCTATACATTTTATATAAATAATCTTAGACATAATGTGAGGCTCAGGCTGAACTATTTTTAATAATAATTTAAATTTTCTTCTGGTGTATATACCCCTGGTCTAAGGATAAATCACCTCAAATCAGTGAGGGATTCAACAGTTAGGGCCTCTCTCCACTCCTATTTCTCTTGCTAGGTTTGCTCTCTCTCCATTTCTAGGGTGCGGATATTTGAGGCTGGATCCCGAAGGCCCTGGCTGTTTACCAGTGTCTCTGCTTCAGAAACTGAAATCCAATTATTGTCCCTCCGCTCCGCGGAGACTTCAGGAATCCCTAATATGATTTTCAGTTTCTCATTATCAGCAAGTGTTTCAAGTGACCTCAGATGTGGGGCTCCCGCCTCCTGGTTCCCTGTTCTTCTTGAGCCTAGTCGTGCAAATGCCCTCCGTCCTCAGAGCTCACCCAGGCCCCAGCCAGATTCTGGGAGACGCCGCTGCTCTGTCCAGCTGCTTCAAGTGTTTCCAGCCCCGCGGCTCGGTCTGCAGCCCGTGAGAGGCATGGAACTGCTCAGACAGGGTTTGCATGGAGCATCTTTCTTTCTGCAGAACAACAGTGTTCCCACCTGAGCTGGGCCCTCCCTCCCAGGGCGTTCTGTGGGCTCATCTTGGCCCAGCCCCCCAAATAACAGGAAAACACTTTCCTCGTGGATTTAACAACCTATCGTTGAAAAAATGCAAAAGTCTTGGCGAGAGGGCAGGACTGGGCTCCGAGATGTGACGTACCATGTGCAGGGAGGGGGTTGTCCCTTGCTGTAAAGGGGATACTTTTTGCCTTCCTCAAGGTTTTCTCTGTCCTCGTGCTGGTACTTATGTCTTATCACATTTTAAATAAGGAAAATCTCTGCATTCACTAAGAGAAAGGAATTCTTTTTTAAAAATTGTTTTTAATATTTATTTATTTTCGAGAGAGAGAGAAACAGAGAGCAAGCAGGGGAGGGGCAGAGAGAGAGGGAGACACAGAATCTGAAGCAGGCTCCTGAGCTGTCAGCACAGGGCCCAATGTGGGGCCTGAACTTACGAACCACGAGATCATGACCTGAGTCAAAGTTGGACATTAAACAAACTAAGTCACCCAAGCGGCCCTCAAGAAAGGAATTCTTAATAGAACTGTCCATGGCGCATGGAGCCTGCCACAGCTTTGCTTTCCAGAGCCGGCCCTCATCTCGTGAA
Organism: Crocuta crocuta; assembly: GCF_008692635.1. Taxonomy (NCBI): domain Eukaryota; kingdom Metazoa; phylum Chordata; class Mammalia; order Carnivora; family Hyaenidae; genus Crocuta; species Crocuta crocuta. The sequence goes on along the minus strand of NW_027529191.1, from coordinate 446,974 downwards.
GGAGGCTTTGTTGCACTTCTGACCAGCAATTTGAAGTGATTATTCAATCCGATGTCATGAGAGTATTTCGTGCGGGATAATTGTTGGCATTATGTTTCTACAGGACTTCTCATGTATTCTAGGCCTTTCCCGTGGGTCACAGGTGGGTTGCTCGCACGTCTGCTAGGTGGGCCCCGGGGGGTGGGCACATCCACTGCTGCCCCCTAGCAGCTCTGAGAGCCTCCCTTCTCTGTCTCTTCAGCAAGTGACTCACACCTGCGGGCATCTCACCAAGTGAGGCAAACCTCCTGGGTCTCTTCATCCAGCTGATGCCATCGTGGAGATGGGCTGTAACAGGACACTTGTTCTGGGTACAGGGCTCGGGGGGAAGTGGGAGCGAGATTGTGGAATTCTGTCTTTGCCTCCTGTGGCTGGATCTTCCTCAAGCTCGACCATGCTCCCCTCAAGATCCGAAGGTCTACTTACCACGTCCGTTTCTGACGTGTGTAAGCACGTCTGAGGCACGTGAACCACGCATGTGAGAGGGAAGTATGAGCACATGCTGTGAGCTGAGCCTGGAGGGTCCAGCGTCTGGTCCGCAACAAACCACATGTCAAGAACTTACAGAAAAATTACCTTTTAATTTGGTAAGAGAGCAACAGTAATGGAAATAAAATTACTGCAATGTGCAGCACTCTTAAATTATTACTATATAGTTAAGTAAAAAAAGTGCAGAAGTTTCTCATCTACCAGTTTTTTTTTTTTGTTTTGTTTTGTTTTTGTTTATGGTCAGTTTCTTAGAGCCCAAGAGACAATGACTGTCTCTTTTAAAATTAAATTTTGTAATTACTCCCTGAGCTAGAGTGATGGGCAAAACTAGAAACTGGAACAAACAATGGATTTCTTCTGGAAAGGATGAGGCAGAGTGTCTTGTCCCTCTTTGCGTGTTCAGAATAAAACCACACTCAGTGCAAGTGGTGACGGGATCTGTGGGTCTGGATTTGACCGTATTAAACTATTTCTGTGACTCTGTCTCTTAATTCATTGTCCTGCAGCTTTCTTATTTGTAAAGTGGAGACATTAAAAATTCCTAAGCTGTCTTATAACCTTGTGTGAAGATAAGGTAAAAATCACAATGGTTACGTGTGTGTGTGTATCACCCTTTCAGAGCTTAACTACGTGGTGTTACCAGCACTTACTTCTCTCAAGGGCTGAAATACCAAAAAGAAGCACTGTCAAAGTTATCAGTGCCCACTGACAGATTTTAAAGGATCAGAAATAATAATACCTTAGATTCTTCATTCCCTACGAAGGTTAAGATAATTTCCTTTTCATTACACATTTTTACAAAAAATGTGGGAGTGTTGATTCATTCACCGGCTTCTCATGGCTCACTTGCAACTCTGGAACATCTACA
>NW_027529191.1:416118-445469 GCF_008692635.1 Crocuta crocuta | reverse complement strand
GAGCCGGTCAGCAGCACCACGAAGCATCCAAGAGGGAAAGCCCACCCCCGCCACTTTACAGATACCTCATGTCTTTCCCGTCAAGGCTTTGTCTTTGGTGCAGAGCGGGCCCCCGCCTCCTGCACAGACCCTCCCTTGAGCTGGAGCTGGCCTAGCCCTGCCCCCATCGTGTCCCTCTTCATCTGCAGACGATTTTCTCTTTATGTTAAATTGCGTATTAATTGTTCACAGTGTACGGAGAAGAAGATCTTTATTTTGTCTTGTTGTTGTTTTTAAAGTTTGTTTATTTATTTTGAGAGAGAGAGAAAGCACGCACACAGGACAGGAGCAGAGAGAGAGGGAGGGAGAGAGAATTCCAGGCAGACTCTGCACTGTCAGCACGAACCATGAGATCATAACCTGAGCTGAGGTCAGACGCTTAACAAACCACACCACCCAGGTGCCCTGGAGAAAGTCTTAGCCGGAGAGGAGTGAGGTGCCTGTCTCTTCTCCCTCAGCCGAACCTCCTTTCCTCTTGTGCTGCTTTATTTTGTGCGCTCGGTAATGTGCCTTTTCCTGCCTCCTTATTTTTCCATTTCCCCAGGTCTCATCAGCTTGGTGCTTTTCTATTTTTATTAGTTTATCTTATTTCTATCAACTTCCCTGGGTATTTATAGCTATTTATGACTCTTCCAATATAATCAGCTCTTCTTCAGATTAATATTCCCCACTCAATATAAATAGATCAGCATCATACTTTCATCCCAGATGCAACTTGTACACCTAGCACCCAGCTCTTGTTTCAAACACCATTTTGGTGTAAGGAAATGGGCTCCCTGAAGAAATGGCTGGTCTAGGACCGGAGCAGGAAGAATATAAGATGCTGCTGGCCCCTGACGAAGAAGCAAAGCAGTGATACAAACAGGCAAACAACAGCAATTCACTGAGGGGGTATGTGTAGATCTGTTCAGTGGCCAGGGCTGGCACCCTTTGAACGAGAAAATAAACAACTTAGTGTTGGACTAAAACTCAAAGTGGACAGCAAATATTGAGTTCATCCCGACGTCAATGATTGGATGAAGGAATAAATACGGGGAAAGAGGACAAATCTTCCACGCAGAAGAATTCCAAGTCACTCATGCAGATGCTAAGCCCCCGCCTAGGTGTGGGATGCAAACGGTGACTTCCTTCCAGCGAGCATGTGGTGGGAAGGGGGGTTTGCAGTGGAGAGAGTGCCCCCAGCAGGTGCTCAGGCCAGCAGTGGTGATGAGGCAAGTTGACAATACACACCTCTGAACACGCTACTCTGCCTTTGGGGTCCGCCTCCCAACAACACAAACTCACTCTTATCCTGAAAATAAAATCATGATTTCCGGTCGTGGGCATTCCACACAGTGCTTGCTTGGCCAGCGCTCTTCCAAACGGTCATGTCATCAAAACACAAGATGGCCTGATAAGTTGCCACATTGAAAGACACATGATGACTGCACAGAATGAAGTGTTCCACACGGGGGTCCTGGGACCGGAACGGGACATCATGTTAAAACTAAGACAATTTGAATAAACTATGGGCTTTTGTTAATAAGAATGTATTAATATTGGTTTGTTACGGTAACAAATGTACCACACTAACGTGAGATGTTAATAATTAAGGAAACTTGGGGTGTCTGGGTGGCTCAGTTGGTCGAGCATCTGACTCTTGATTTCGGCTCAGGTCATGATCCCCGGTTGTGGAATTGAGATCTGTGTTGGGTTCTTTGCTGAGCCTGGAGTCTGCTTGGGATTCTCTCTCTCTCTCCCTCTGCTCCTCTCCCCCATTCACTCCCTCCCTCTCTATCTGTCTAATTAATTAATTAATGTAATTAAATTAGGTGAAGGATATATGGAAACACCCTGTATTATCTTTGAAAATTTTCTGTAAATCTAAAATTGTTCCGAATACTGGGGGCGCCTGGGTGGCTCAGTCGGTTGAGCGTCCGACTTCGGCTCAGGTCATGATCTCACGGTTTGTGGGTTCAAGTCTCACGTCGGGCTCTGTGCTGACAGCTCAGAGCCTGGAGCCTGTTTCAGATTCTGTGTCTCCCTCTCTCTCTGATCCTCCCCTGCTCATGCTGCCTCTCTCTCTCTCTCTCAAAAATAAATAAAACATTAAAAAAAATAAAAATTGTTCTGAATACTAAAAAAAGATATTTTTAAAAGATAGTATTGGTAGTTCCCCAATTGTATTCGAAGATTCTGACAACTTGTTTTCACCTATCGATAGAATAAGTAGATAAACATTCAGTAAGAGCATAGAAGGCTTGAATAATATTAACAAACTTGACTTAATTTTCACTTACAGAGCACGCTCCACTCAACTACATATGTCTTCAAGTGAAAATGAACAGTATTCACGATGGATCATATGTAGAGCCATAACGAAGTTTCAATAAGTTTAAAGGATTGAAACATAAAGAGTATATATTCTGACTAAAGTGGAATTAAATTAGAAATCACTAACAGTAAAATATTTGAAAATATTTGGAAATTTGAAACCTACTTCTAAATAAACAATGAATGAAAAGGAAATGTCAAGGAAATTAGAAATATTCAGAAGATAATGATTATAAGAACCCAATATATGAAATGATTATAAGAACGCAATAGATGAAAGTATGTGGGATTCAGCTAGAACAGTGAATGAAGGGAAATGTATACATTCCTGTGTGTTTCTTCTGAGCACTTCATTTACTGGAAGAGCAACAGTGTTGTGCTCCGGGAGCTCGGGGTGAGATGGCCCCACGAGCTGCTTCTGTGGAGCTGACAGTGGCCGGGACAGGGCTGAGGGGCGAGCAGTCCTGCACCAGCCCCTCTCTGTCCACAGGTCACTACTACAAGTTGCTTCTGTTCTTTGCTCCCACAAGGAAGCTCCTCACCCACCTGCCCGTCCTCCCTGGGGGACTCAGCGCTCAGGTGCCTCTTTCCTGGTTGGATCACTTAATCAGTTAAGCTCCACTCATTCCAAGAAATTTTGAATTTGAATTTAAAAGAAAAATAAGGGAAAAAAAAGTACCACCAACACTACCTGTGACTAGCCAGATATGTTACCTCTGGACGTCTCTGGAAGCTTTTTGTAGACTGTGATTTATGAGCTGTTGGTAGTAAATTGCAAGCATATTCACACCTCTAAGTTACATTATTTAACCTTAAACTTACTGACTGGAGAAAATTTGGAAAACAGCAAGTGTGACTCCATGTGGCAGATAGACATCCCTAATTTGGGACTGTAGAACTTGGAAGAGAGCCTCAGATTTCTGCCTATCAAACATTCACCTTAAAATAATAGCAACTTCACTATGTCTCAATTTTTCTAAGGTAAAAGTAAATGATCACTTTCAGACTCTTAACATATCATTTTTTTCCCCACTGTAGGCCCTTAGCCAAATCAGAGACGTGAAGGCAGAACATGGGAGCGGCCAGCTGGCGTTGGGAGGAGAGTGGGCCAGCGCCGGGTTGGGGGGTCCTCACCAGCGCCAGTCACATGCAACCCCACCCTCCCTTGGCGTAGGGGTGGGGCTGGTAGCGAGGAGGGGAGGGGCCGGCCCACGTCTCTTCACTCTGACGGAAACACATTCCAGCTGAGGACTTCTGGGGACATTTTCACATGTGTGTCTCGGTCAACACTGTAGGCGCCGATGTCACAGGTGGCACCACACGTGTTTCTGGAAAGTTCTGCACCCTAGCGACGTGTGAATCCGAGAGGCCCAGGACGGTCTCTGTTGTCACCCGTCACACTGCTTCATCACCTCTCATGAGACAAATGGAGTGGCCCCCACCCATGTCACTGGCACTGACGTGGGGGGCTCATCGCTTCTGCTGTATTTCTGCCAAGACCCTGCACTCAGCCCCGTCTATCATGTGGCTAGGCCAGCCCCCAACCAAAATGTGATCTTCTTAAAGCAAACACATGGCTGTTGCAGTCCCCCCACAGGACAGCACCCCTGACACTGGGGCCCAGGCCCCCCGGGACACACCCACATTGCCCACCAGGCCGCAGCACCCTCTGGACTCCCTCACCGAGCACCCAGCCACGTGCAAGCCCAGGACGTGGGGCTGCTGCCCTTAGTCCTGAAGGACTAGGGCCGAGCTCCCGCCTTCCTCCAAGGCCCCACTGTGAGGTCTGGGCCCTCCGCCCACCACGGAAGAAATGCCCCTGGGGCCTCGAAGCCCCGACCACACCCACTGTCACTACTTGTGGCTGTCCTTGCCTCTCACATGGAACGGACGCTAGACGGCCAGGGCCACTCCTGTTACCCTTGCTCGTGAATCTGCACAGCACAAGATGGCCATTTTGTTCCCAGGAAATGACCTGTCATCTCTGGGAGGCCCAGCCCTGCTGCCTTTCCGGAGCATCTTCTAGGCACTGCTAGATGTCAGGAGTTTGCACTTCCAAAATGAATTTTTATTTTAACAAGAGAATCTTTAGTAAAGAGACATAGAAATAATACAAAAACCACAACCAAAATAAATAAGAGAAGATTTTCTGCCCAAGCCAGTGGTGCTGAGGAACTGGAAAGAGGGTGTCCGCTCAGGCCACACCCGCAGGTCAGGCTGCCCCTGTGCCTCCGAAGCTGGCGAGACGGCTTCTCTAATATGTTGTCCAGTCTCTAAAGCGGTAGAGCTGTTTACTGCTGGCACTGACCTGCAGGGAGAGAGAGGTGTGTGTTTTGCAAAATAAATCACAAACAGGCTCCAAACTGCTGTAACTTAAAGACTCTCCTTCATTAAATAATCCTGTCAAGTAGATGTTTCTGGCCCGATCCTGGGACCGGTCTGGAGGCCAGAGTGTCCTGAGGCTGAGCTTGGCCCCAAACAGCCAGTGCAGCCACACTGTTTCTGGCTTAGTCTCACGCTGGACCTGCCCGCAGAGATTTCTGGTAAGGTCTGCATCTCCTGCTCCCTCCCTGGGCACAACCCCCCGCCCTCCCCTCAGCACAGAACAGTGATGAGTGTGCGGTGTTGCCAAAGCACACAGGAGACAGTGTTTGGCATAAAAGGCACTATCGACCCACAGTCGACCCAGGTTAGAACCCTCTGGTTTAGTTAGAACTTTGCAAAGATACGAAGAACAAGGAGGTCCACACCGTGATTCTTGCGCACGAGGAGGAGTCTCTTGTGTCCGGAACGGCTTCTGCCCCCTGAGTTCACAGTCATCCACTGGCTGGAGGGGCCAGGCGGGTTGCAGGGAGCTCAGTGTTCCGGAACAGAGTTGATAATAGTGAACAGAAATTTGAAGTGTCCGTTTTCATAGTGACTGGGTGTAAAATATGACGTTGCTTTTCCATGATACCGTGTTTCCCTTTGTATATAACCTTCTGAAGGATGACAATATTAAGCTTTACAAACGTGCAAACACGTACATTCTTAAGGAGCTCAAACGGCTGTGGGTCCCACGCTCCTGCTACTGTTTCACAGGGAAGAGGCCCAGCCCCCCCGGCCCAGTGCTCCGCAGTCCCGGTGCCACAGTAGGACTTGAAGCTCTGCTTGCTGATCCCGGGACCCTTCCTCTCCACCACAGAGCTTTTTGGGGTGGCGGGAATGGAGAGAGTGAGCGTGAGCTGGGGAGAGGGGCAGAGGCAGATAGAGAATCCCGAGAGGGATCCACGCTCAGCAAGGGCCCAAATCGGGGCTCGATCTCACAACCCTGCAATCACGACCTTAGGCAAAATCAAGAGTCGGACGTCCAGCTGACTGAGCCACCAAGCGCCCGCACAGACCTCCTCGGCCGTTGCCAAACGGAAGTGCCGCACTGTGTTTGTGCAAGACAGGCTCTTCTCCACTCTGAAAACATTTGTTTTGGTTACAGAGAAAACACAGCAATTATTTTTTTGTGTTCCTGTTGTCGGAGGAACAGACCTATGACGGGGCAGCCATCGCATGTACGCGGGAGGCCAATTCTGCCCCCAAACCGGCTACGTGCTCTGGATGAGAAGTGGGGACCTGGATGTTCCCCCGAAACAGCTGGGGTGTCCGTGGCGCACTGTCCCGAGCCAGCCAAGCCCGAGGCGCTCGGCAGTCTGCAGAGAAGGAATCTGCCTTTGCCACGGAGGCGGCAGAGAGCACGGTGACTCAGGGGTCAGAAGAAAGTCCCGCGGAGCCGGGAAGCTGCCGGACGCAAGAACGAGCGGCTAAAGTGGGGGGCAGAGTGGGGACACGTTTTGGCCACCACGTGGCTTGGCAAACGCATACGTCTTAAGGGGAAAAGTTGAGGTGCCTGTAAGATAATGCCATGGTGCTCGGACCATATCTGCTTTCAATTATGCTGATTTTGTCCATAGATTTATTCACAGCATCTACGTCTCAGAATTTATCCGGTTGTCTTCAGTCTCAAACAACACGACCTTGAGGCAGCCCCTGTTTTCCATTTCTAAAGGAGTGAAAATACATTCGGCCCCCACTCCGTGTGGGTCACCCAGATGTAGCCAGAGCCTGTGAGTCACGGATCGGCTCAGCCTGTGACCAACCTGCGCCGAGAGGGCAGAGGGCGCGGAGAGGGCTGCGCCGTGTTGGACCTCGACAGCGGAGCGAAGGAAGACCTGCTTCTCAGCGGTGACCATGCTGTGCACCCAGCAGAGGGGAGGCGGGCACCCCCTTGCTGAGTTTGTAAGGCCGTGGAAATAGGTGTTCCCATTTCTAATCATCTGCGTTAACAGATGTGAACGCCGCCCCAGGAGTGAGCGTGGGCCCCTGCAGCCCGTCCCAGGGAAGGAGCGCCCCTCTTCAGAGAAGACGTTCCCACACGCTGTGGCCGGTGGCTTGTACGAAACCTTCACGCACGGACGCATCCGTGTCTGTGTGTACGTGGCTCCTGGCGGAAATGAGCGGAAGGGAAATGTTTTCATATTTTCTCTGTTGGCATAATGTGTTTTAGAAAGTATCTTTTTTACAGGCTGAAACTTTTGCGTAGGGGGTCATCCACCACACAGGTGAGGGTACAGAACTGAGCCACTTTCCCGTGACCCCCGGGGGCTTGCACGGGTGGAGCAGACGCTGCCTGGCCTCCCCGGGGTGATGAGCGGCTCTGAGCTCTTCCACCCCTGGGTCCCATTGTTTCAGTTTGATCCCGTTCTGCCGAGGCCCTTTATGATTTGCACCCCCTTTCTAGTGGCAACGTGCCCCGACTTTGCCCCCCTTCAAGTTTTCGGCTGCAGCCAGGCAGCCCCGTCGCTCCCAGGGTCTCCTGAGGGCACGTCGGGCTCTGAGAACGCCGCCGTCCTCTCCCGTCCGGCACGGGTCCCTTTAAAACACTTCCCCCGAAACTGAGAACAATGCCACAGGTCATTTACTTCTACTGTGGCCAGCTAAGGCCAGAAGAGACGTGCTGCTGTTGACCCAGGATGACGTGGCCGCTGCAGAGCAGGGCCCCGGGCTGCACTCCCTTTTGTCGCCGGCTGAGGGCCGGAATTCCCATTTTCCCCGTGACCGCGCGCAGCCCATGTCCCGTGGAAACACGGCGGACGTGGCTACGTGACTTGAGTCTGGGACGCTCGTGTTGGCCACGAATACTCCTCCCAAGTCCGAGAGACCCGGAGGCAGATCCGAGTGGCCCCCGTTCCCTCTGTAAGGTCTCAGGGCACATCCTGTGACCACCATCAGGTCAAGGTCATTAGTCTGTTGAATTGCTCTGCCTCTTGTGAAGTCCCAGCAATCGATAGAAAGAAATGACTTAAACAAACTCCAAGCTGGCAAAATATTTCAGATTTCTTCTTAAAATGTCACAGTCTCCAAACTTTGCTGCAAATCCTGAGCAGGCGCGAAGGGCTGCGTATGGGTGATGCGCCTGCGCAGGGCAGACACCTGCTCCGGCACTTAGGCCCTCCCCTTCGTCACCTGCCTCTGTGCCTCCCACCACACTCCTCTCCATTCTTCCCAGCACCCTGGTGTGAGTTAAAAAAAGCACCCTTTCCGCTATGATTCCAGAATTCCAGAACCCTCCTCCCCCACGTCACACTCCCCCATTTTGAAACCTCTCTGCCTTATTGTTATCTTACACTTTTTGTACACCTTACTTATTCTACCAATAAATTATCAATGCTCCCGTAAATCCAGTATTAAAAGACACACTGAAGTGTGTTAAAATCTTCCGAGTTTATCTGGACGAAGCCCACGGGGTGGACAGGGCTGGGATGGGGCTCACCGAGCAGGAGCCGAAGCAGAGGAAGGAAGTCGCGACTGGCCGCAGCCCGGCGCCCAGGGTCTCCGTCTGAGCCTGCAGGCATTTCCGGGCCGGTCGTTGGCTCCGTAGGCCTCCAGGCGCTGGGGCCCAACGGCCTCCATGGTTAACTAATTTGACACCAGACCCGCATTGCTGTGGGAGAACGGGCAGCCCTGCTTCCTGTCGGGAGGATCTAATCTGTGGAATAAACGTGGAAGATAGTGAGGTTTTCCAAGGGAAGGAGGAGATCGTGTAGGTGATGTTTTACCTCAGAAAGTACTCAAAAGCTGCAGCAGATGAAAGGCTGGTGTTGACGTCATAGCACCCAGAACGGTTCACAGAGTCACCTACCCATGAAGCAGCATCTGTAACCCGCGATGTGCGGGCCCTGTTTTAAGGATGAGGGATCATAAAGCAAATAAAACAGATGTAAATCTCTCCCCTCGCGGATGTTAGATACTGGGACACGATGCGGGAAAGCGCTAAGGAGGACATTACAGGGAGGGGTTGTAGAAGGGCCTGGAGGAGGGTAATTTAAATAAGGGGATGGGGAGGCCTCATTGACGAGGGGCAGCCGAGCCACATTTGGCAGCAGGCGGGGGATTCTGGGTCAGGAGAGGAGGAGAGAGCGCTCGGTGAGGAGCTCCTCGTGGCTGGAGTGGCCCTCGGGGACAGAGGGGGTGAGAAATACCGGATCCAGGGCCTGCATGACCATCGGGGCTTCCTGCGACGTGGGCTTTGCCCCAGCAGGTGGGAGCCATTGAGAGTTTGAGAGGAAGAGCAGCTCACATTTGTCATCCTGCATGTAGGCGGCTGATCAGAGACCCCACCGTGGCTGCGGCAGAGGACAGAGCCCGAGGACAGGCGGAGGCTGGGCCTCGTCTGCTCTGGGGGATGGTGGTGGGGAGGCTGCGGAAGCCATCAGGCTCTGCACACGCTTTGCCAGCAGCCCGCGGGTCTCAAGGTGTGAGGAAGATGAAGAGGTCAAGGATTCCTCCGAAGTTTTAAAGGGTGGAGCTGCTGTGTAATGGAGGCCACCGGCCGCGTGGGGGGGAGTCGGCAGGCACGTTTCTGAAATGACCCAACGGTTCCTGAAGATCATCTGAGGCAGACGCCCTGCACACAAAGCCCTGCAAAGAAGAGACGTTGACTGCCTCTGCCATTAGGAGCCCTGGTGTTTTCTGTCTTCATTTCCCACTTTTTCCAAATATTGATGTGTTATTGTGTCATTTAAAAGCCTCTTTTTTTTTTAAGAAGTGCTTTTTTCCCTTGGGGCAGGCTCCTCCTTCACTCTGGGAGGGTCCGATCTCCGCGAGGACGGGCCTAAACCATTGCCCTCAGCACGTGGGCTGCGCGATCCGATCCTGCTGCGGGAGCCGGAGGAGAAGAGGCATGTACGGGGAGGCGGGTTCCCAGGAGCCCCCGCACCTGTGCTGCGCAGACCGCAGTCTCCAGCAACGCTCCGCGCGGGCGGGGGGCGCAGCGCAGGAAGGCATCACCGCCTGCCCCTAGTGACTGTGCAGCTGCGGGGGAGGGGCGGAGGGCACAGGCCCCGAGCAGGTCCTGGACCTGTCTAACCCCAGGAAGGGTCATCCCCAGCGTCCCATGGGCCTCCCTGCACTTACGCGGCACACACTGCATTCTGCTTTGTGTGGCACTTGTCAGGTGTGTGAGTAAAGTCCCGACAATTCTGTCAGTTCTGTAAGAACAGCAGCGATTTCATGTTCGTCTTGGATGCTCCTCGGCACTCAGCAAAGCGGGGGTGCTCAGCAGGCCTTCCTTTGGTGAGGGACTCTCGGTACGGTTTGCCCTCCGCAGTGCACTACGATTTTCTTCTGTGATGAGTGATCCGAAGAGGCAATCTTTGGAAGACACAGCCGCCCCCTGGGCGGTGGGGGCGCTCACGACCGACTTGGGCTCAGGTCATGATCTCTCGGGTTGTGGGTTTGAGCCCCGTGTCGGGCTCTGCTCTTGCAGAGGCTGGTGGTGCGGAGCCGGCTTGGGGCTCTCCCTCACTCCTCTTTCTGCCTCCTCCCCACTTGCGCACATGCTCTCTCTCTCTCAAAATAAATAAAGAAACTTAAAAAAAAAAAAAGACAATCTGCCCTGGTCTTGAGGGTGCCTTGGGGACCAAGGTTCAGACCCATGTCCCCTCATCAGTGCGGCCTCGTCAAGGAGGTCAGAGGCATCAGGCTCCTTCTTGTTTCTTCTTGTGCTTAGTTGTCTCAGTCATCTGGACACACCACAGTTAAGGAAATAACAGCTCAATTACATGCATCTGAAATCATTTCCCATTGACCGTGTACATCGAAACAATGATCTTTGTGTCACTTATAACAATTAGTGTGGATTCATCTGAGGACTTGGCTTTGATCTTTCATTGATCTTTTTAACGTGACATCCCGTCTCTGCTTCTCCAGGACAGAAGGGGCTGCTGGAGGGTTGAGAAGGGCCAGCTACAGTGAGGAAGGGCCGGAGTGGGTCTCCTCACACATTCTGAGTGCAGAGTGTCCGCAGCACGACGGCGTGTCCCTGGCTCTTGGGGGGAGTCGGATCGCAGAGATGCTCTGACTAGTGTTTTTGCTGGACGAGGACAAGCAGACCTGCTCGTGAATGGTGGTGCTTCCCTCCTAACCATGTGGGTCTCCTGCACGTCACGGGTGCTCTCAGTGTGGACTGTGGCCGATCCAGACACAGAAGGCCATGGTAGGTGGATTATGTCTTCTTATTGGAAACACCCAACACCAAGCAAATTCCTTACCACTTTCTCTATGGAAGTTGTACCTGTAAGGTTTTTAGTAACGATCATGGTCACAATCATGAGCTTGGCGATCGACAGATTCCATTTTTAAGCCCACCTTCCACTTACTAAGGCCACAGGCAGTTATGTAACATTTAAAGCTATGTCTTCACCTGGAAAACAAGCACATAAGGACCAAGGATGCCCCCAGGGTGAGCACTGGATGGTGCCCAAACGTTCGGTCGGCGAATAATCAGGGAGCGTAAACACATGAACGTACGAGCCTGCTGGCTCGTGAGAGCAAAGAAACACTCAGAGGGCAGTGGGTGGAGCAGATCTTCCTCTTGTTGCTTTACCAAAGTGAAGCAAACATGGGGCAACTCAAGGCCTTTCCCGTTAATCGTTCACACTTGGAGAATAAATCCTCATGCGTAAACCCCAATGTGGGACAGTTTATAAACACACACAATGTGTGACAGCAACATGTGCCTTCCCATTTCTTTTCTCCCCTGAACACATGACCCGCTGGCTCCCCGTGCCCAGGACGCATGCTTACGTGAGCAGGTGCTTTCTGCGCGCCGCCTCCCCGGTGCGGTCAGCCAGGACGGTGGTGCGCACTTGGCGCCCATGCAAGCTGCAGCGTCCCCACCCTGTCACACCAGCACCACGGCCACCCTCTACCCCTCTTCCAACTCTGTGTGCCTCCGCGCTCCCGCTCAGCCGTGGCCCCTCTGAGACCGCGGGACTGGCTGCTGGTTTAGCTCGGCACCTGTCACCTGCACTGGCTCCCTGCGTCCAGCAGGACACCAGCCCCCATTCAGCCTTCTGGGCTGGACCTGAGCAGTGGGACCCCAGGTCCCTCCGAGGCGGCAGCGTGGGGGCCGGAGGGAGCACCCTTTAGAAATGCTTCATGTTCGCCAGCTCCAGTGCTGGCTCGTGAGCGTCAAGCTGCCCTCCAGCCTGGCCAACTGTGACAGCGAATAATGTCACAAAACCTGGTTGAAATTAGATTCCTAATGGCTCAGAACTTGTGTCTCAAGGAACATCTGATCACACGTTTTTGGTACAGAAACAAAAAACAAAGCTTGCTTGTGGAGAACATGTGCCCCATGGAAACTCTAACTGGCTGAGAATTAGTTTGTGGACTGAGGTTGTTTGGTCCTAGCTCAGCTTTTATCCCCAAATTCAATTTGGTTTATAGTAGAATTGCGTGTTTGGGGATTTCTCCCGAGAGAAAGAAGATTCAGAGTCAGGTGGGGTTGTGTTCCTCTGAAAATCACAGTGAGGCCTCCGGAGAATTTCACAAAGATGAACTAACACAATTCCCTCCTTTCTTCCCTTCTTCTTCTGACCTCTGAGGTTTCTGGAGGATAGTGACTGATGAAAACAGAAGAGGTAGGAAAGGTAAAAACTATATAATATTTAGTAACTATTTAATCTAAATTAATCACCTCTTCTGTGTTCCAGTAAAAGGGTCTCACAGGGAAACACGCGCACACACGCACACACACACACACACTCATACACACACATATTTTTTAATAGGACAGAGCTGCATGGAAACTAATTTGACAATAAACTATTTGTAAAAAAAAAAAAATAGGACAGAGCTGGATTGAGAACCTGCTCTGTAACGTCTACTTCATGAGCCAAGGCTCACGAGTGAAATGGATTAATGTGTGCAAATGGAACTCTCTGGTGCGTGTGGCTGCCACTGTGATTATCAATGTTCAATTACACTGTCACCTGTTGCACATGTAACCTCAGAGTCCCGTGTCCAGCAGTGGCCACGTGGACTCCCGTCTTCAGGACGGTGTCTGGAGCGGTCACGTGGACTCGTGGCTTCAGGACGTGTCCAGCAGTGGGCTCCTATCCTTAGGGCATCCTGCCTCTCGCTTTCCTGCATTGTTGCTGATTCTTCTGCTCTGTAAGCTATTGCATTATTTGCAGAAGAAATGCTGTTTGTGCTTCGTTACAGCCATATGTGAATGCGGCCTGCTTCTTGGCACAGTTCACAAGTATGTACTGAAGATCTGAAGTCACAGCAAATATTTGCTTAAAAGCCAAGGCAATCAGAAAAATCCATAGCCACCACCGCCATTTGTACCAAAACACGGGTAAAATAGGTTATCTGAGTTTAGAACTAGAAAGGTATTTCCTGAATTATTGCCATAAGAAGGCCCAAAAATGCATAGCTGAGCAAGTTCCTGGTGTCCCTTATTGACATGGTGGGGCCGGCAGCCTCATTTCAAGGCATTCTCAGTGACACCCAGGAACTGTGGCTAATGTTATCCATGGTAGCAGGTGACTGAGTAATAACAACATGTAAGGTAGCACAGCCTGACTTCTCTTCAGTTTATTAATCAGCAAACTAAAGTACCTTGAAATGAATCATCTCAAATAATATAGTATTACTGTCCAGCAAATATTTGGCTAGATATCTCCCAAAAGGGAAAACAAAGAAGTGTGTTAACATTTTCCCCTGGCATCCAGGAGAGTTTCGCATGGTAATTTCTGGTGAGTCTGCAAATATATCAAAAGGTTCTGCACATGATCTGCATTTAAACATTTTTTAAAAAATATTTTTATTTATTTCTAGGAGAGAGAGAGACAGCGTGAGCAGGGTAGGGTCGGAGAGAGGGAGATACAGACTCTGAAATAGGCTCCAGGCTCTGAGCTGGCAGTCAGCACAGAGCCCGACGAGGGGCGCAGGGCTCGAACCCACGAACCGCGAGATCATGACCTAAGCGAAAGTTGGACGCTTAACCGACTGAGCCACCCAGGGCAATTTACGAGGAAGAAGTTTTAAGGTGGCCTGTTGCATTTCTGTCTCTGCAGAAACGCGGCTTTCCCACTTGGGTTCAGCTCTTGGCAAAGGGGCGTGCCAGGCCCTCAGCACACGTTCCCCTCGGGGGCGGACAGACTGGTTCTGGGGAGCACATGTGGCCTGTGGTGAGGCACCATAGTTAACAATTCTTTCTTGTGTCGAGAACTTTCAACATCTACTCTCTTAGCAACTTTCAAAGATGCACTAGAGTACTGTTACCTGTAATCACCACGCTGCACACTACATCTCCATGAGTTATTTATTTTATAACTAAAAGTTTGTACCTTTTGGCCCCTTTCACCCATTTCACTCCTTCCTGCGCCCCACCTCCCCCTCTGGCAACCACCAATCTGTTCTCTGTATCTGTAAGCTCATTTTTTAAAAAAAGATGCCACATATAAGTGAAATCATATGGTATTTGTCTTTCTCTGCCTGACTTATTTCACTTAGCATGATGGTTCATCTATGCTGTCACAAATGGCAAGGATTCACTTTTTATGGCCAAGTAATAGTTTTTTGTTTTCTTTATCCATCCGTCCGTGGACGTGGCTGCTTCCACATCTCAGCCATTGTCAATAATGCTGTAGTGAATGTCGACTGTATCAAAGTCAGGAGCTTCTGCACAACAAAGGAAATAACAGAATGAAAAAGCGGCCTATAGGATGGGAAAATATGTATAAACCATATATCTGATAAAGGATTAACATCCAGAATATATAAGGAACTCCTTATAGCAATTAACAACAAAACAACAGATAATCTAACTAAAAATGGGCAAAGGCTTTGAACAGATATCCCTCCAAAGAAGACGTGCGGATGGTCACAAATACATGAGAGGATGTGCAACATCACTCGTTAGCAGGGAAATGCAAATCGGAATTGCAGTGAGATACCATCTCACACTGGTTAAGATGATTATTATCAGAGAAAAAAAGATGAAAAATTTTATCAAAAATGTCGAGAAATTGGAACCCAGCTAGGTCTGGGCTGTGCATCCCAGATGGGGAGGGTGCAGCCACTGGTCCACGACCGCAAGATCCAACAACTCTACTTTTGAATATTTGTCTGAAGGAAACTGATATTAAATTTTTTTAAAGTAAAAACTATGTAACCGCAACAGTTACAACATATTATTATGAGTCAGAGTCTACAAAACATTAATTTCATTATTTTGTGGGACCTACAGGCTTAATCTGTCGTGTCTGTAGGTGAGAACACTGAACACGGGAGAGGTAAGCCTGTCCACAGCCAACACCATAGCTGGGTGGGGTGGAGATGGGACCTTGTGTTGGGAGCCGGGATGCGTTTCTTCTGGAGCATTGCTGGTATTTGGCCGCAGCGCGAAGCAAATGTGAGGTAATCCCGAAGCCCATGTGGGCTGTGATTACCCCCTTGGGACTCCAGAAATAGGCCCTCCTTTGGACAGCAGGCCTTCTCGACTGTAAAGTGAATTACATCCTACCATCTGGGATAATGTACGAGACTTTTGTGGGGATTAAGTTTTGAAACAAGACCTATGTGACATATAGTTACATTCTCATATCCTGGAGCACTTCATGGGAAATGCCTCATCTATTGATGTAGAAATCAGATACTTACTGCTACCTCTCCGCAACCCACATGTACGAAGAGCGAGGCAGCACCCAGGCTGGATGGTCAGGCAGCCTTGATTTAGGAACACATCTTATTTTGGCAGCCGAAGTGTCCTCCAATCAGGTTCAATCAGGCTAATATTAGGTATGTTTGCTTCTCAGCAGAAAACAGCTGGTCAGTGTTGGGGGTGGGGTGCGGGCTGGCTAGGGGTGGAAGGAAGTCACACTTCTATTATATATTGGCCTCAGAGACTCCCTAATATATTTACTATGCATGTGGAGGTCTGCGGATTTACTGTTTTAAACATATGTTTACCTCTTCCATCAGTTCGCATTACTGTGCAGACTTTTTAGCTTTTGTACAGTGGTCAGAGGACGTGGAGCAGGGGAGGGATCTGCCGGAAGCCACTCTCACATTTGCCAACGTTAGAGTAAGTCGGGAAACTAGTGTGATTTGTCTTATTTACTGAGTGCTATAAACTATTTTCCAAACATTTGAAATTTGTCATTAACAAAACCGGCCAAAGTGTGATTTCCGAGAAGTTGCATTCTGTCGGCAGAATGGCGGTGACAGGTAAGGAGACGTGGCGAGCGCAGAGTGTGGTGCGCTGCACGAGCCAGGGGCTGCGGCGTCCGCCCAGCTTACGGAGAGAATACAGGCCACAAGCAGTGGTTGCAGGAGGGCCTGCAGTTTCAAACCACACCGTCCAGGCAGCCTCACTGAGGGAACATCTGAGCTCAGATGGGATCTAGAGGCTCCCTGGGAACATTCCAGACAAGGGCCAGCACTTGTAAGGGCCCTGACACGAGCTGTGCCCGCACGGCCAAAGAACATCAGAGAAACAGTCTGGCGGACGAGAGGGAAGGCAGGGCAGGCAGGAGGCGCCCTCACAGGGGGGAAGCTGGGGGCGGGGCAGGCGCCTCTGAAAGGTTTTGAGCAGGGCAGTGCGGTGTGCGGTCTGACACCGTCACTAGGCTGCTGTGTTGGGCAGGGACAGGCCCTCCTTGGGCAGGAGCGTCAGGAGGCACCTACAGGAGCCCAGTGAGACACGTGGCTTACGCAAGTCAGCTGCACATCCGTCAGGAATCTGGTCACGTTCTCGAAATGCAGCTGACCCCTGACCCAGGTGGGTCTGCGCTGCGGGTCCACTTACACGCGGAGTTTTTCAATAAATACAGCAAGTGCTGTAGTGTGTTCTTTCTTACAATTTTCTCGACATCTTTCCTCCGGCTTACTTTCTTATAAGACTGCAGGATGGAAACACAAAACGTATAAAACGGGGGTTACTGGGCTGTTATGGGTGAGGCCTTTGATCCACAGCAGGCTATTAACAGTTGAGTTTGGGGGAGTCCAAAGTCATATGCAGGTTCTCGCCTTTGGGAGGCTCAGCGCAGCCAACTCCCGGCCCACCTTGCTCAGCGGTATTTTGAAGGCAGAGCCATTAGGACTTCCGGAAAGGACTGGATTTGGGGTGTGAGAGAAAGGAGAACATTAATGATTAACTCAAAAGACTTGGCCTAAGCCACTGAAAGGTGGTGTCGGCCTCACCTGGGGCAGGTGGGCCAGCGGCACGGGCAGTGACTTGCTCGCAGTTCCAATTTTCCTGCTCCCTTTGTCTTAGGTTAGTGTCGTCTGAGCAAGGGGCCTGCCACCCCCGGGAGGAAACAGCTTCTTTAATCTGAAGGCACGGGCGCCCTACTCGTCAGGGGGGCAGCAGGGTTCTCTCGCTCTGCGTGGGGAAGGGGGGCGCAGCCCCTGAGACATCTCCCCCCCAGCACCCGCCTCCCAGCTCCCAGACTGTGGGCTCACCTCCAGCTGGACGAGGAGGCTGTGGGCGGAGGCTGTGGGCGGGGCGTATATGGGGGAGGAGTTTGGAAGTGCCTGAGTTCGGTGGGGTGGAAACATGATTACCCTCCCCCCCAAAAACAACTTGGCAGATACATTTATTTTTATTTATTTTTTTGGTTTAAGAGCCTGTTTTCTACGAGAAAGCCAATATGGGAAAGGGTCTCAGATTAAAATAAGACTATAAATTTATGTGGCTGTACTTTCTTATCCCAAAGACCATTTTTAATGTACTGGTTACTTTAGAAAATTTCTGGGAGATGTTGAATCGTCCGAGACACCCCAGAAACCCTACCTTGTACAGCATAATAAAACGGGCAATATTAAAAGCCACAATCTCTAGAAAGAGTGCGACCCTGTGATCCCAGGCCTTCAGAATCCCTCATGCTCTTCAGATGTACAATTTCTAGTTTCAATTCTGAAGGGTGTTTCATTTTCAGCAACCACCTGTATAAATAATTCATTCTCTATAAATATGCTGAAAACATAACCACTGGAGTAATTGGCAATTTGGGGAGGAAGAAGACAGACATGCATGTTATGAAGAGGTCGTATTTCCTATAAGTTATTGTCTGAGGATTTGTGTGATGTTGAGTAAGAGGATGGAAGTCAACTAAAATATCGTCCTTGAGGATCTCAGAAAATTTTGAAATACTGTTTCTTTTTTGTGAAGTTAAATAGAAAAGCAATTTATTGTTGAGATGTTTAGAATTTTATCAGTTTTGTCCTACTTTAAGGAAGCCCACAAAAGTAACCCAGATAACAGTGTGAGCATATAATTTTATTACAGTCTACTTCCTTAAAGTCAACAATATTTTATTTCAAATAATATATGATTTGTCAATTCCACATTAAAATTCTTTAGAAAGAGACTATATAGTCACATAAACAGCGAATGTGAGGCTGGGTGGGAACTACCACCTGGTGGTATTAACTGTGAGAGATTACTTTCTCACACTGGAGCCTTGTTCCATTTATACAGACAACAGTGTAAGTCCAATAAGTTAGCTGGTTTGCTTTTAAACAAAATCCTTAGGGAAATACTAGGGAATATGACCAGGCCAAGAACCAAGCAGACTCACTGAACATCAGCTCCTTCTACCAGTTAACCCTGCATTTCAGGTTTCCGATTCAGGGCTCAGAATCCGAGCTCAGAATGCTGCACAGAACGCAGTCAGAGGACAGAACAGGCTGAGCTAATGTGACTGACCTGATGAATATTTTTTATGTGACATGTAGATTTCCTCTGTGCTGTACCTTCTGTGTCGGCAATCAGGATTCTTTACACACAATGGGCCCTCGCTGAATACATGAGATCATTGCATGGATTTGAAGATATTCCAGAAAGAATTGTATGGCTTTTTTTCCTCTAAGAATCTATACTTTTTTTATATATTGACTTTTGTTTAAACCAGGTTTCTGGTCTTGTTCCCTGGAGAGGAGCTTGAAAGGAATAGTCAGGAAGGGAGGGGTCCGGGCGCCCAAAGCCTTGGACTCTGGGGGAGGCTCTGAATGCTGCTGATAGTCCGATCAAGGGAAGACTCAGCCTGCACAGGGAACATTCACACAGCTGACAGCCTGCTGGTGACAAAGGGGAGTCAACCCCAATCACTGGCTTAGCGAAGCCCAACCCCCATCACCACCTCTGGCCCCCGTGTGAGGCTGAGGGTCATCTGCCGAAGGAAAGCGGGGCGGACAACTCCACAGTTTCCAAAATAAAATGCTTCATGTTCCTTACGTTACCTATTTGTCATAAGATGCTTCATTTGATTTAAATGTCTCAAGGTCTGCATTTTATTTAATCCTTTCTTCAGTCGTTATTGAAACAAGTGGAATCAGCGGATAAACAAGTAAGAACCCGCCTGTGTCCGGGCGCTGCTGGCAGCGAGGTGAGCGAGCGCCACGTGCCAGAGGCAGAGGCAGCGCGTGCGCAGCCTGGTTTCTCTCGTGCCCCGAGAACCGTGGTCGTCCCCTGGGGCTTGTTACTAAACAAGAAATTATTCGAGTGTAAAAGGGAGGTTTGAAACTGTTGTTCTATCTAAGAAATTAAATATATTTAAAAGGCCATGATCTGTACTTTCCTTAAAGAGGGAGGCAGTTCCTATTTCTGCAGACCGAAAAGCTGTGTTGTTAACGGACTCTGATGGCGAAAGCAGATGGCGACCCTGTTTTAGCAACGCCGAGGAATGTGCGCGTCCCCAGGCCATGCAAGGCGGTGTAACTTGAAGTAATACTATTTATCTCCTGTCAAAAGACCAGTTGAGCCGGTGGTGCTTTAGCAAGGGCCTTCGGGACAGGCCAGCCACTCATGTCTGTAGCGTCTGCGTCCAGCCTGACATCCACTTAAATCTTCGGAAAGAAGCTTCCCTGACAGCCCTGATTTGGCCCCTGGGGAGTGCTGTCACCAAACTACAATTCAGCACGCGCGTTCAGATGTCACGATAACAAATGGCCTTCCAAGGGGCGTCGAGCCAGCCTCTTGCGGTGCTTCCTGGGCAGAGCTGCCTTGTGCGTTCTTCCAGAGTTTAGAGCAGGAAAATTTCCAAAGGAATTCCAGTCCTGCAAATGCGAGCATTTTCCTCAAAGGGCTGATACCCTTTGTGTTTCTTCTCCTTCTCTTTCTCTTCTCCGTCTTTTTCTCTGTCTCCACCTCCTTCTGCCAGGCTTGCATTCATTCGATTACCTGACGGACAGGCATTTACTCACTTACTCAGCTGCCCCAGGGAGGCCTGGAGACGGGGAGGAAGGACGGGCCTCGCTGGCGGGGCTGCGGCCAGGCTGCTGGGCACAAGGTGCCCCGTTCTGGGGGACGGCGGGCAGGCGGCTCCCAGTTCCCGGGCTTTCCGTGGGTGCGTGGGGAGGCCTTCAGGAGGGCCGGCCGGCGCCTAGCGAGAGGGGAGGTGGGCGATGGGGAGCAGGTCCAGGGCCCGTTCAGGGACATGCATCAGAAAAACACTGCTTTGAGTTCTGTTCTAGAAGCCTCTGTGACTCTGGGAGAGGAAATGCTTTTTTTTTTTTTTTTTCCTGCATCAGAAGATAGGGGAAAAGGCTGAGCTATTTGACCAGATAAAGAAGAGCAGAAAACAGCAAGTTCAGGTACGCTCAGCAGTGGGGCCGCAGGATGAGCCCGGCAGGTACCCAAGCCTGCTGCACACATGCTCAGCTGTCAGGGTCCGTCCTGGGGACAGGAGCGTCCTTGACTGAATCCATGCGAAGAAATGGTCCCCTCGAACACATATCGAGAAAGACAGCTGTGCAACGGGATGGGAAAGCAGAGAGGCCGGCAGCAGGGCGTCCGGGGGTTTGGGACACAGTCCAGACGGAAGAAATCAAAGGCCCCAAATGAAGGCACCCAGTGATTCGTAAGCACTTTACTTATTCACGCTGATCGCGTCTTTCCTGCCTTCTGATAATAGTCTCCTTTCCCTACTTCACATTCTAAAACTTTCCCTCCTTGTTTTAACTGTNAGGTGTGATGCAATTAATGAATTTTTATATAAATAATATTTAATTTTCCCATGAGTATCATGATAGTTTTCTAGAACAAGCTATTGGAAGGGCAGCATGTACATATGGGACTAAAACTCAGAAGATGAGAATTGCCTCTGTCATCTGTTCAAACATGTGTCCCACCACACACATATACAATCAAAGAAAATTAAATAAACACTGTTTAACCAAGGCCCACTTCGGAGACCATACAATGTAGAATTTTAATTTACATTACTTATGAGGCTCTAGAATTTCACCGTAACATTGCTGTGACGTGTTCTCTGAGTTGAACCCGATGATAACTGGATGTGAAAACGCACTTAAAGATCGAGGAGGAAGCAGACCTCAAGTAGAACTTTTATTCTAGCCCCGAGTGTAGCCGGGCGCCCTGCCCGTCCACACGGTGCTCCATGCCCCTCCCGTCCCCCTCAGACTACAGCTGGGAGGGGGGCCCTGCCCCGGGGGTGCCGCAGGCCGAGCTGTTAGAACAGTGGCCGCCTGGCCTCCCCGGGCCCCAGCCCGAGGGCTGGGCGAAGCTCCCTCACAGCCTTTGTCTCTTCAAAGAGCCATTTCTGCTTTTAAAAATAGGAGCAAGGCGGGAGATGGTTTCCAGAAAATGCTTTTTTGGATATCTTCCCGGCACAGAGCATCTTCCCTTTCTTATTCTCTAGAGCTTCTCTAGCCATGTGGAGGCTTCCGGGAAGGGTCGGCCCAAAGTGCCCACAGAGCAGGCGTCGAATTCCGTGGTGGGATGTGAGCGCGGCCGGGCGCTCAGCTGCCCGGATCTCGGCCACGTCCCCCCCTCCACCGCGGAAAACACCTTGCTCCTTCCTGTCTGCACGGAAATCTACCATTACTGCCCGGCAAACACCGGCGCCTTCTCTGGAAGGCTCCCGATGAAACAATGACTAGCCTTGCCCCCAGTTTTATTGAGATATAACTGACATGCGTCCTGTGTAAGTTTAAGGTGTACAGCTTGAGGGATGACTCGCATCCCGTGAAGTGATTCCTGCAGGACATTTCATGTCCATTGTCTCCCACAGATTTGATACAAAGAAAAGGCAAAAGAAAAACGCAAAATTCTCTGCCTTGGGATGAGAACTCTCAGGAAACCTTTACCTTTACCTTCTTACCTCATCGACAGAAGTTCATGTGTTTGTTGTGTTTCACTGGTTTCTGATATGGGGGAATAAAAGCCTGGAAGCAGAGGACCCTGAAAATCTGTGAAAGGTGAACTTGGAGCCCAGAAGGGGACACCAAGACTTGGCATAAGGTGAGGCCCGAGGGCTGCCCGGTGCCAGGGGCTGTGGAGGAGGGTGCCCATGATTCCGGGGGTGCGGTGCTGGGAACGGACGCCCCACGCAGGTGCAGCAGGCGCACGTGGGCGCGTGGCCATCTGCAACCATCCCCACCCACCTGCTGCTATCTCCTCTAAGTGCCGGGTGGGTCCTTGGTCTTCTGGATTAGTCCAGCTAGCTGGTGATCCACCCCTGAGGCTAAACTGAAGGGTGTAGGTCAATGACCCTCCCACCTACGTCCTCTCTCCTGAGCCCCGGGGTGCATGAGTTCCAAGTTCACATCCACGCGCAGCCCAGGGTGCAGCCCTGCTACTGCCTGGTGCCAGGCAGGAGGGGCACCCGGGGAGGGGACAGTGACCCCACAGAGGGATCGCGAGTGAGGGGAGGTGCCAGAGACAGATGGACAGACACCTGGCGCTCTCTCACGTGTCCAGGGGAGGGAGGGGAGGAGCCACAGCTGGAAGGTGCCTCAGCAGGCGGGCAGCGGTTGGGGGCTGGGCAAGCTCCTCACCACCAGGTCACAGCCCTGGGAACCTGAACCCACAATTTTTTTTTACCTAAAAAATGTAGGACTATCCAGGGTTTCTCTTCAAAATCAGTACAAATCTGACTTTTGCAGCATATAGACAGGAAGACAAGCTCCCACAAAGTGGGGCCAGCTGTGGTGAGCGGCTGGTCCCCATGTTCAGGCCCTTTCTGGCCCTAAGAAGTATCACTTGACCTGGCTCATATCGTCTTCTTTGCTGTTACATAGTTATTTTTGGGTGTATTTTTTAAAATCCTGCTGCATGGGTGATCATTTTTAAATGTTTTTTTTTTTTACCTGTTTGGGTGTGGGAGGGATGAAGAAGCAGACTTTACTTCATTTTTGAACCAAATCACGAAGCTGCTGTGACCAAAACAGACCTGTTTTCCTGTGGCCCCACAAACTGGGACTCTGCTCTGCCGAAGGAACGGCCCGATCAGTGGGCACAAGCCTGGGCCTCACGGTTGTCAGGAGTCAGAGCAGCACAGGCTTCCTGACTCCTCTGCACTTCCCCTGTCGGCGGATGTCTTCATTCATTGTCATCATTAGTTTGGCAATCTGTTCAGGTGTCAAATAGTGTGCCGGGGGCAGAAAGTGCTACACAGTGTCTAATGTTAGGTCTCTCCCAGCCAGTGGTGTCAGGGCCCCCTGGGAGGAAGTGATAGAGGCTCAGGATAGTCACCAGACTCCACCGCTGAGCTGTGGGTTAGGAGAAATGCCACAAGTTCAGGCAAGTGACGCAGAATGAAATCATTGCCTCAACAAGGAGGCAAAGCCAAGTGTGTTTTGTACCTGGACTTTTGATTAATTGAATTCTTATGAGACTGGCTGGTTTTCCAAAGAACACAGCAACCTATATAAATCTCATTTACAACCAGCCTCCATCTCTGTGCGGATCTTTAGAATAGGGCCTAAATGGATTGCTACATTCTGATCCAGGCTGATACCTGAGCAGATGACATAAGGAATACCCTTATTTTATGAATCTCCTGGCTTTCATTCAAATTCTGAACATCTTCCTGCTGTGTCATAACTATTTAGTTTTCTATTACTTCTTCCCATTAAAAAACTCAAAATATTACATGAACTCATGGTGGTAATTTTTATGATAAAACAAATCCTTTAGTAGAAAATAAAATTGTTCCTTGTAAACAAAGATGCTATGCCCTGGAAAAATAAGCGTAAGAATCAGAGGGAGAGTCTCTCTCAAGAAAGTCACAGAAATGTCACCACGGGTGAGCCAAGTGCTGGAGAGGGGTGGACACAGGTGAGGAGGTGGCCCTGGTGAGGCACCGCTGTTGATGAGAAGACACTGTGCTGGCAGGAAGGCACTGTCAACAAGCAGACTAGCTGGAGGGCCAGGGAGGGACTGTCGGGGAGACACTTTAAGTTCCAATATGAGGCGTAGGTCTAACAATTGGAAAGCAAGGGATTTGTACATTATCATGGCCTAGAGACTCAACATTGCGAAGACCATTCTAGGTGTTGAGAGAGAGCACACCGCTTTGGATAAGCAAATGTTTTCTCACTGGATCATTACTTTATGAACAGAATAAACACGAACACTTGCTGAGGACATTGAATGTTGATGCCAAGTGAATTGTGGCCCAAATAACTGCTGTGAATGGTGGAAAGTAGGGAGTCAACTGATGGTTACAATCAAACAGAATGGATGTGGATCTAGCTATTCAGCAGTAGAAGGCAGAGTTTGGGGGAATCGGACAAGGCAGTAATGTGGATATTTGCCAATAAATAAGCCGAAATCTACTCAAAGAAGCGTCTCTCGTCCTGGCTCTCCCACCCTGTTCCCAGCGCCCCCACGCCCGCTACGGTCTTGCCATCCGACCCTCGGGTCGTCAGCCTCGCGCCCTGTGTTTGTGCCAGATCTCTCTGCAGTTACACAGACACACACATCTTCCATTTCTTTTTATGCCTTGTGCACTTTCGAGGCCTTTTTGTGCTTTTTTCCACTAGTCATATCTCCTGGAAATGATTTTCTATCATTTTACGGATATTTTCACCATGTGGTCTTATTTTACAGAGGCGTGGTATTCCACCACGTGGATGCCACAGAATTTCTTCAGCCGCTCTCCACTGTGTGACGCTCAGGTGATGTTCAGTATTTTGCAGTGTCAGTGGGACAATGAGGAAAGAAGGCACAAAAGTAAGCTTGCGCGTTTGCACTTCATATTGTTGGAAAAGTATCTTCGTGGAAAGTCGCCCCAAGAGGGTTGGTGACTCAAAACATAAATGCATATGCGGTTTTGATAAATGTTGCCACATATTCCTTCAAAAGGGGTTGTAACAGCTTCAGTTCTGCTGGTGACGAGTGACCGGGTTCATTCTCCCGCTGCCTCTCCAACACAACGCAATGTCTTATTTTCTGCCCAGTCCATCAGGCGAGAAATGGCATCTCACCCAGCTACAATGTGCATTTCTCTAATTATGAGTCAGTTTGCACGTCTTTTCATACCTTTAAATGCCACGTCCCCTTTTTAATAACAGCTTTACTGAGATATAATCCACACACCACAAAATCCACCCTTTCTGGAAGCACAGTTTGGTTGTAGGTTGCTCATTTGCTGTTTGGGTTTGAGCGCATTGGCAGAGGTGGGGGCCCTCGCGCGCAGCCGTGGCGCCCGCTCCAGCCCGCCCCTTCTGGGCCAGCCTCCGGCTTCTGTCTTACAGAATTTCCTGTTTGGACAGTTTATGTAAATTGGCTCATATAGTCTTTTGTGATTCTGTGACTTTGTGATCTTATCCAGGTGTCATTAGATGGGCATTTGGATTGTTTTTGTGTCTCAGTCGCCGTGAACAACACTGGTGCGTTTTGTGGACGCGTGTTTTCAGTTCTGCTCAGCATACACCGAGGTGTGGGTTTAGGTCTGTGTTTACCATAGTTAGAAAACGCTGACATAATAAAATTGTGTCTATTTTTTCATTTTAAGAAATTGTCAAAGAGATGAACAGATACTTCCTCAAAGAAGAAGTACAAATAACTGATAAGCCTGTGAAAAAACTACTCAATATCATGTTAATCTCATATCAGATTAAAACAGTGACAGACAGTTACACATAATTTGTAGAGTTGTTGAGACCTGCCTGCTGGCCCAGGTCGCCGGCGAAGAGGTGCTTCCAAGCATGCTGTGGAATGTTCCAGAGTACGTTACAAGTGTTAAAAATATTCCTAGGTCTCATTAATAAATAGTTATGACATAATGTTGAATAATAATAATATAAACAAAAAGATTTACCTTTAATGATGTTCTGAAATATTATGTTTATTATCAGAACGTAGTTGAAAACAATAAACATTAGTTAAATAAATTCATGTAATAATACTCAGCTACTACAAATGGTGTTATGAAAGAACCTCTCATAACATGGAACATTGTTCACAGTTAAGAAAATGTTTATAAAACAATGTGTC
This sequence comes from Crocuta crocuta, assembly GCF_008692635.1. Classification (NCBI taxonomy): domain Eukaryota; kingdom Metazoa; phylum Chordata; class Mammalia; order Carnivora; family Hyaenidae; genus Crocuta; species Crocuta crocuta. The sequence goes on along the minus strand of NW_027529191.1, from coordinate 419,545 downwards.
TCCCCAAAACTCACGCGTCGAAACCCTAACTGCCAATGTGACTGCATTTGGAAAGAGAACAGGTGAGCAGTTGAAGCGAGGTCCTCAGGGTGGTGAGTTCAGGAGGGAGAGACGCCAGAGGTCTCTCTTCTTCAGGGGAGGACACAGCCTTTGTACCCCAGGGAGGCTCGACAGCCAGACTGGCACCTTGACCTCTGACCTCCGGCCTGCAGGATCCTGAGAAGTAAACGTCTGCTGTGTATAAGCTGCCCAGTCTGAGGTACTTTGTTAGGCAGCCCAAGCTACGACACATGGTACCATCCGTTTTTCTAAAATAAAATCTCATTGTGTGTAGAAGAAGAAAACAAAGTATCAGCTGTAATTTTCTTATAATTGTGGGATCAGTCATAGATTTTGTTCCATTTTCTCTCTATTTTAAGTTGGGCATATAAATTTTCATTGAAAATATGAAACATTTCAAAACAGAAGCAATGAATGAAAAATGCCCAAACTTGCCAAAGTTACTAGTCCTGAACAAAAGAATCAAAGAATGCTAGCTTCTCAGCTCTCTCAGCTTGCTCGGCTCAATCCATTTCTGTGCATGTCGTCTCCAAGGAGGATCAAAGACCAACATGATGTATTGATGCAGAATCAATACTAGAAAATTAAAGTTTTAGAGTGTTTTATCTGTCTTTAAAAGATACATATTTCATATATATGATCTCTATGTATGTGTATACGTACACACACACACACACACACACACACAAAGTTATTGATAAAGAAAGATTCTGAGCAAATGTTCTGTGAAGAACCGGGAAAGAAATAAGCAGAACACCATTAGAATCAAAATCTGAAAACTGTCTGATAAGCAGCTTTCACATAAACTCCATCTGGTGAATTTCGGCTGGTGTACGTAGGGGAGTGGGCTGGTGACATCCAGGAAGAGCCACCAAGGCGCGCTTGAAAGGAATAAAGGCCAGCTCTAACTGTGCGCAGCTACAGCCATCTGCTTACACAGGTACCTGTATTTAAAGCACACACACCCATAGCTAACGTTCACGCACAGCACTAACGCATGCCTCCGCAAACAACCACATCGATGCCTGCCAAAAATACCAGCTCGGCCTCTAAGACGCACAAGGCAGCAGGGACGCTCATCTATTATGACTTGGTTTTCTTTCTCAGAAGCCAAGACACAGATAATTAACCGGGAATAAAATGCGCATATTGATGAAAAAAATCATGTGTCCCTGTTAGGCTTAAGCTGACTTTTTAATGTACAATCATGTTTCAATTTAAATTGCGTTCTAACGAGCTTCTCTGTACTTGTTGGTGAAGCAGAGGAATGCAGATAACACCGAGTTTTCACTTTTGTGTTCTTAGCCAGGGAGCCCAGCCGGCAGCCGGTAACTGGTTTCTAATTTCAGCATTTTTCTGTAAAGTAAAAGGTAGACATACGGTTAATGATATCTGCAATCTCTCAACTGTTTTATGATGATTTCTATGTCATTTTAGTCATAACATTTGTACAAAAGTTTCTTAGGCAGCATAAACTACATGCTTCTGACGAATAAAGGCATGTTTGCCACATGCAAAGGAACTAATTAGAAATTCTTTTGATGTGCATTTCAAATCAGGAAGGACCTGGATATCACCTATGGATTTTTTTATTTCATGTTTTTATTAAAATTCTGACTAGTTAACAATTTTATGGTAAAATTGGTTCCAGGAGTAGAATGTAGAGATTAATCACTTACATAGCACCCAGTGCTCATACCGACAAGTGCCGCCCTTAGTACCTATCCCCCATCTAGCCCATCCCCCCTCTTCCCCCCATCAACCCTCAGTTTGCGCTCTATAGTTAAGAGTCTCTTATGGTTTATTTCCCTCTCCCTTTTCCCCCCTTCTCTTATGTTTGCTTGTTTTTTTCTAATTCCACATACCAGTGAAATCTTATGATATCTGTCTTTCCCTGACTGACTTGTTTCTCTTAGCATAATACACTCCAGTTCTATCCATGGAGTTGCAAATGGCAAGATTTCATTCTTTTTGATGGCTGAGTACTACTCCATTGTATACACCTACCACATCTTTATCCACTCATCAGTTGATGGACATTTGGACTCGCTCCATAATTTGGCTATTGTCCTTAGCGCTGCTATAAGCATCAGGGTGCATGTGCCTCTTGGAATCGGCATCCTTTTGATTGCTGGGTCGTAGGGTAGTTTTACTTTTAAGGATCTTTTTAAAAATGCAGGCACATGCTCTGTACTATCTCAGGACTGGAATGTGTGTTGTATGGTCTCAAACATTCCAGGCAGGATTTCCTCACTGTCCTAACAGTCTCAGTGTGCTGTGGGCCACATGACTCTTTGTCTATTGTCACGTCACCCAGGCTCCTGAGGCTCTGGCCGGCTCTGTCTCCTGACACAAGCACCGTGTTTCTCATCTGCTCGGCCCCTTGCTGGGGTTTCCAGAGTAGTGAGCTTCTGCGGTGAGGGTTGGGATACCTCTAATAGGGTTTCCAGTCTGTTCTTGAGCCAGGAAGCTGCTGTCTGCTGGCAGAACCCCTAATATGTCTGGTGTGGACCTTATGTCATCCGTCCTGACCTTCCCTGCCTTTGTGTGACCTTCCATCTCAGTTAACACTATGTGACCACCATGCAGTTACACCCTCACTTTGGCCAGGAGCTTCTGGGAATATGTATCAACCTGTGTCTACAGCAGCCCCAAGATTTACCTGGTTTTCCTGGGGACTTTTCAGTTCTATTCACTCTCCTGAGTCAGCAGTATAAGATGATGTCGTTCTATTCTGTTAGACACAGGCGCGCACGCGCGCGCGCACGCACGCACACACACACACACTCTCTGGGCAGTCATGATGAATCAGTTGCCATNGTCGTTCTATTCTGTTAGACACAGGCGCGCACGCGCGCGCGCACGCACGCACACACACACACACACACTCTCTGGGCAGTCATGATGAATCAGCTGCCACGCACGTCACTGAGAAGAGGGAATGTACCGGACCTTCCTGTGGATATCTGCTGTGACCCCACGGGCCTCTGGTTCCTCACGAAGACAGTGTGTATAATCTCATCACCTCAGCAAGGGTCTGTCAAAAGGTACACAAATGGCCCGTGAGCAGTAGGAGTGAAGAACATGAAAATACAAGATAAAATAAGTCAGTGAGAAAGTTTTGAAATTATGAAAAGAGAAGATCGTTATGTAGCTAACACACTATTAACATAATCATATATTTTCTCTTCCTTATTTAGGGAAGTTTTTATCACTCCGAAGAGAACAGATAATAAGTTAATACTCACATTATTTACTTAGAAGAAAATCGATAGCAAACGTGAAAACGTTTTAACATTTTTTTCTTCTCATTTTCTTTTTCAAAGAACCAAACCGAAGCTGCCTTGATGCCAACATGCACCCCCCA
>NW_027529191.1:413797-416089 GCF_008692635.1 Crocuta crocuta | reverse complement strand
CAGATCATCGCCATATCTGGAAGCTGGAAAACATCCACCCCACAAAGTCCCTTCTGCCCTGACAGTGCCTAGGACGAAAGACAGTGTGTGTGCTCAGGCTGACGGAGAGTGACACTCATCTCTCTTCAGCTCGTGATGGACGCCCGTCTAAGTCCCTGCACATCGGTGCACATGACTCCTTTCCGGCCGCTGTGCAGTGTTCATGGTGTGGACTCAGTGTCTTCACCTGTTTCCTTGCTGACAGACATAGAGGTCGTTCCCATTTTTTCCCTTCACAAACTATGCTTCCAGGCACATCTGTGCTTTGAGAAGAGACTCCCCTTAGGCGTGGGGTTGTTGCGTCATGGGTTACATACATGCCAAACTTTCCCAGATACTGACACACTGCTTTCTAACATCTATGTGCCCATTGCTCTCCTGTCCCCAAAACAGGAAAGGTTCTGAGCTGGGGCTGTAAACTTGTCATAAGTCAGAGGCATGTAGGACTGTTGCAGGTCACATAGGGCTATTTCTGTAGGTCAAGGTCATGTGGGGTTGTAGCCGTAGGTCAGGGTCATGTGGGGTTGCAGCCGTAGGTCAGGGTCATGTGGGGTTGTTGCTGTAAGCCAGGGTCATGTGGGGTTGTGGCCCTAGGGCTGAGTCAGGCCTTAGTTGTTTCAATTGTTTCTATTGTCTTGGTCAGTTTTCCTGTAGGATCCCCCTGCCCCGTGCCTCTGGTTGCCCTTTCTCACGTGTAGCTGGTTGTTTTTCACCCAACATACCATCATGATAAGGAGCTTTGTCATTATTTCTCAGATGCCAGGGTTCACATTTTCCCGCCATGGGAAAGGAGATATGTAATCTCTGGGTTTCTGTTCTCAATTTCTTCTGGATTGTGTCCAGACTATCATATTTAATCAAGATTTTAATACATGGCCACATCTTGACTTATGTATTAAGTTTAAATGAGTTATAGTTTATCCAGCCTTTCTATATGTTAGGAGGGCCTTACCTCTGAGCCAGTTCACAACTATGTTTAAAAGTGTAAACTTTAGGCCTGGAGTCAGCAGAATTTTCTACAGATGTCCAAATGGTAGATATTTAGGCTGTGAGCCGCCGGTCTCTGTCACAAAAGCAGAGGACAACACATATAAGGACACAAATGAGTCCCGGTCAACCTGTGACTGGACTTGGCCCACAGCCATCGTGTGCGGATGCGTGTTCCATGTGCCGTCTACGGAGTGGGTCTTACGAAGCCTGCTATTACATGGCACGTACTAGGGAGTGCCTGCTTCAAGTACGAACCACGGCCCTCAGCCGTCTCTTTCAGGAAAATAGATCTGTGGGCAAAGTTAGTCCGATCCTCTCAGTTAGTTAAAAAAGGTTTTTCATAATGTTCTCTCCATTTTATCTCAAGCTTATGTGCAACCAAGCCGATTGACTTCTTCTTTTTTTTTGTAGTTCCGCTGGCCTCCCGGTGAGCTGTGTGTGTGAGACTGTTGCGCGCCCGACGGGAGTGCCTTCGCCCGCCCAGCTTCGCCGTGTCCGAGGCAGGAGGAAGGAGCGCGTCTGCTTGCGCAGGTGTCCCGCTCGGGCTGTGTTGACACTGGGCTTGGTTTCAACTGTTCTTCACGCATCTGTGCATCACTCACGGGCTCCCAGGCGGCACGCTCGCAAGTTCATGAGCAAGCCAGCGTCTTGGCTCTGGTCCAGTTCACCAGGAATGTTAACCCGTCCCCGCTCTGCTGCATCCTGCCGGGTCGGAGCCGAAAGACTCATGCGGGTCGCGGCCTGTCTGCATCGTGGCCCGTCTGTGTCGTGGCTGGTCTGCGTCGTGGCCCAGAGCGGTGCAGGCCTGTGGCCTAGGCCCACTTAAGCCCACGCACATTTTATTAACAGGAACACACTGTGGAGCTCTGAGAAATCATTTTCCCCTAAACGCTGGTTTATGAGGGGGTATCCGTGACCCTCAGTGAGAGGATTTCAACTTAATTCCTCTTTGGAAAGCAGGACGCTGCTGAAAAGAGAACATGATATAAAGCAGTAAGGATTCGGCTTTGAATCGGCGCTCTGCCTCCACACGCCCGGCAGCCTCAGGCGGGGGCTGACCCCCTCTCAACCCCAGCCCCCGACACCCTGCCCTTCCCCCTCGAGGGCACAGGCTCGCACCTGGGGAAGCGTGTGCACACCTCCCGGGCCATTCGCGCGGGGGCCTCTGCCCAGGCACCCTGGAGGAGGCTGCTCCGTGTGCCCTGCGGGCCTGGACCCTGGGAAGGGGGAGATCCAGAGAGCACCCGCCCCTCCCCCGCCGGA
>NW_027529191.1:413084-413719 GCF_008692635.1 Crocuta crocuta | reverse complement strand
GGAGCCCCTTTCTCTGGATCGGCCACAACACGCCCCGGGGGGGGCGCCTGCCGTTTCCAACTTTTCCTGCCTTCGGCCCAGGCCTCGCTGGCCCCAGGGCACCTCTGGTCCTGAGGTTCCGCACCAGCTCAGGGACGTGAGCCCGGGAGCCCGGTGCCCCCACCCCTCCTGCCCCAGGCCTTCCTCCTCACTGCCCCTCCCAGGCGGTGACGCTGCCCCCAGGGCCCTGTCATCCGCTGTCACAGTTGCTCCTCTCCTCGTGGCTTTCGCCCAGCCTCGCGGGTGCACACACAGGACCCACCAGCCCACACGCTCCCGGCACCCGGCCAACGCCCGCACCCTCAGAGTCTCCTTTCTCTCTCCAACAACAACGGCCAAACATGTCACCTTCTGTTCCAGCCTCTGTCACCCTGCTCAGGACAGACAGCTGAGCCTCACCCCCGTCCCCACCTGAGGGACTGNCCAGCCTGCACACCAGCCTCCACACCAGCCTTAACACCAGCCTCCACACCAGCCTGCACTCCAGTCTGCATGCCCATGCACCCAGACAGACCGCTTTCTAAATGCCACCCTTTGTGGTCTCCTCAGCCAGAGTCTGCCAGCGCCCTCCGTGGGGGGAGGGCCACCTGACACTG
>NW_027529191.1:396517-412819 GCF_008692635.1 Crocuta crocuta | reverse complement strand
CAGGAGCTGCACGTCTGACCTTAAAAAAAGTATAGAATTTCACTGAACCCTGGGTCTTTCTTACAGAATATTTCAGAGTGAAAACAGCACAAACTTTTACTCACTACTCTTAGCGGGCCCCATTCCATCAGGGAATTAAAATTTCCACAGAAAGCTAAGTTTTCTCTGGCCATATTGAATACATATAAATTAAGATATTTAAAGTAGCTGAACTCCTAAACAGAGAGTGGGCTGTGGTGAAGACCCGAGGGGAGTGGGGACGTGTTGGTCAAATGTCATAAAGTTCCAAGTACAGAGTGAATGGGTTCTGGGGTCTAACAGTGCGGCACGGGGCCTATAGTTAACAATGCTGCCGCACGTATTGCAAGGGTACTAAGTACTCTCAGCCCTAACTAAGATCTTAGGTGTCCTCGGAGTGCCGCCACGAGAAGTCACAGCCGTGTGTGGTGATGGGCGTGTCTGCTAACCATCCTGTGACCATTGCTCACTATTTCGCGCTTCAGATCAGCACAATGTGCACCTCACACTCACACGATGCTAAACGTCAGTCATATGCAAGGAAGCTGGGAAAGCTGTGTGTATGCACTTCAGCTTCCCGTGAAGGGACATGAGCCGCGTGTATGCGTTTCCGGCTATCCGTGTATGGACTTGAGCACCATGGATGCACTTGAGCTACCCGTGCGTGGACGTGAGTTCGGGCACACGTTCCGAATGACTCCTGACATCTGCAGACTGCGCTGCAACGGGACGAAAGCAGATGGATACGTAGCTAGAAGCAGGGTTGTGGAGACAGCTGACGAGAGTTCTTCATGGGAAAGTGCGGCACTTGGAGACAGAAAATGAAAGCGAAGAGGGGTCGGAGTCAGGGAAGAATGGATGCATTCAGAAAGGATGGAGGAGTGTAAGCCACTGGGTAGAATCGGGTAAAAACTGTGAAGGAGAAGCTCGGACTCACATAAGCCGTGGAAAGGATGGGGGGACGGAGCTGGGGTGGCAGAGGCCACGGGCCTCGGGCTGCCTTCTGCGGCTAAAACCCTGGGGCACCGCTAACCCGAATTGCCCAGGTGCAAAGGAGTTCAGCTGTGAGCAGGGAGCTTCCAACATGGGGGGGGCGGTGTACGGGAAACTTCCCCTTGTCTGCATTTGCACCTCGTTGGCATCCGTCTCCCTGAGCAGGCAGAGACCGAGGGCCTTCCAGTCCCAGCCTCCTGGGCCCCAGTTCTCTGCGGGGCGCCCCACAGCTCCAGGGGGCGGGGGCGTTTTAGTCATCACACCCAGTTTAGCGAAAATCTACCCAGCTATTTCCATCTGTCGTTACAGTTTATGAAACAGAAAGACATCTCATTTTATTTACACGTGCATAGATGACAGCAAACCCGTTAAAGGATAAGAAAACTAGCCCGTATTTCAACTCCTGTGGGAAGAGAAAGTTCCAGAAGTGGGTCATGAAAGGCTCACCCCCTCCTTGCCTGTAACTCCATGGCACGCACGCTTGTTGTTTTGTGGACTGTTTACACGTGGCCGGGGCCGTGGACAACGAGCAGATCCTTTGTGGCCTTTCTTTCCGGATCGTGTTTGTTGGAAAACTCCTTCAGCCATTGTGGGGTCTCAGCTCAGGCGGTGGCAGCTTTTTGGAGCACACACAGTATTAGTTCCAAAGTGGGTTCAAAAATACAGTCACCATGTTTACTAAGTGCTCTGTGGAGGCTGGAGGCTGGAAACCTCAGCAGCTCACTAGTGCCGAGCAGAGAGAGGAGAGGCCCGGGGAGGGGGCAGGAAGCCACTGGGCCTGAGCTCCTCACTGCAGGACACACGCTAGGGGGTGGCCACTGAGCAAAATGACACTGAAGTTACTCAGAAGCATTTCAATTTTGATCAAAATACGCTTTTTCCTAAAGCAAGAATATGAGCCCGATAATTTAAGATGATTTTTATTAAGAAATAATACAAGAAGTTGATTATACTTACAAAGTACTGCAATTATATTAAAATTTTCCTCACCCAAGATCCCTTCTACACAGAAATTGCCCATCAGTGGGGCCTTGCTGTCCTCGAGGCAGAAGTTTCCAAGGCATCCGCAAGCTCCAGCCAACCTCCCCAGGCCCCTGCAAGATCAAGTATTTCCTTCAAGTGCGCCTGGTGACTGTCATGTAGATTTTCAAAAAGAAACACAAAATTCTTTGGAAACTGGAAGATTCTGCATCTATTCACAGCCCATGCCCACAGAACCCAAAATACCCATGGTATCCACTTGATTAAGCAGGCACAGCAGAGGCAGAACAACTTTAAACGGGATCCTCTGACGCAGGAAGTCCCAGCCGCTGAGGCCCCTATTTACAGCCTGGTGACTGAGCCGCTGAGCCGAGGACCCACGCTCCTTGGAGCTGCGGCACCAGAGTGAGACCCAGCGGGCGCCCCTCTGTGCTCATTCACCGGAACTGCTGGCTGCCCGCCTCTCTCCAAGGCGCAGAGAGCACGTGGAACTGGCCAGAGCCACAGCAGGGGAGTGTGGAAGCCACGCAGTGGCTGCTCCTTGCCCTGGAGGGCATCACGCTGTGACAGAGGCGCCCCTGTGCTCTTCAACAAGCTGAGCATGAGGACGTGAGCATGGCTCTTGATGGACACTTAAATCCTGAGAACTAAATTACTGCTTTATCATTTATTTTCTTAACTTCTTGGACTTTTTTTAAGAATCGATTAACATTTCATATATAAAAAAATTATCTGTTTTTAAATTTTGTATTATTTAGTTTACTTATTTATTTATTTTTCTTCCAAGATTTTACTTAAATTCAAGTTAGTTAACATACAATGTAATATTGGCTTCAGAAATATAATTCAGTGACTCATCACTTATATACAACACCTAGTGCTCATCCCGACAAGTGCCCTCGATGCCCATCACCCATCTAGCCCATCCCCCAACCCATCTCCATCTGTCCCTTATATCGTTTTGTTCTGCTTTGTTAGATTTTAGATTTGTTTTGTTTTGTTTCTTAGATTCCACATGTGAGTGGAATCATATGGTATTTGTCTTTCTATGACTTATTTCTCATAGCGCAGTACATTCTAGCTCCATCCATATTGTTGCAAATGGCAAGATTTCATTCCTTTTGATGGTTGAGTAATATTTCACTGTGTGTGTGTGTCACAATTTCTTTATCCATTCATCAGTAAAAGGACATTTGTGCTCCTTCCATAGTTTGCTGCATTTCTATAGGCCAATAATGTAGCAGGAGAAAGAGATACCAAAGAATGGATCCCATTTACAATTTCAACAAAAACCATAAGATACTTAGGAATAAACCTAACCAAAGAGGTAAAAGATCTGTACTCTGAAAACTACAGAGCATTTATTTAAAAAATGGAAGAAGATGCAAAAAAATGGAAAAACATTCCACACTCACAGATTGAAAGAAAAATATTGTTAAAATGTCTATACTACCCAAAGTAATCTACACATTCAGTGCAAACCCTTTCAAAATAATTCCAGCATTTTTCACAGGGCTAGACCAAATAATTCTAAAATTTGTATGGAACCAGAAAAGACCCTGAGTAGCCAAAGTAATGTTGAAAATGAAAAGCAAAGCAGGAGGCATCATAATTCCAGGCTTGAAACTGTATTACAAAGCTGTAATCATCAAGATGGTATGGTACTGGCACAAAAAACAGACACATAGATCAGTGGAACAGAATAGAGAACCCAGAAATGGACCCACAAATATATGGTCAACTCATCTTCAACAAAGCAGAGAAGAATATCCAATGGAAAAAAAAAAGACATTCTCTTCAACAAATGGTGTTGGGAAAACTGGAGAGCGACATGCAGAAGAATGAAACTGGGCCACTTTTTTACACCATACACAAAAATAAGTTCAAAGTGCATGAAAGACCTACATGTGAGATAGGAAACCATCAAATCCTTTGAGGAGAAAGCAGGCAACAACCTCTTTGACCTCAGCCACCGCACCTTCTGACTAGACATGTCTCCAGAGGTAAGGAAAACAAAAGCAAAAATGAACTATTGGGACCTCATCAAAATAAAAAGCTTCTACACAGCAAAGAAACAATCAATAAAACTAAAAGGCAACCAATGGAATGGGATTAGATATTTGCAAATGACATATCAGATAAAGGGTTAGTATCCAAAATCTATAAATATTTATCAAACTCAATACCCAAAAATAAATAGTCCAGTTAAGAAATGGGCAGAGACATGAATAGACATTTTTCCAAAGAGGACATCCAGATGGCCAACAGACACATGAAAAGACGCTCAACATCGCTCCTCATCAGGGAAATACAGATCAAAACCATGATGTGATACCTCCTCACACCTGTGACTATGGCTAAAATTGTCTGTTTTTTTAAAAGCAAGTTTGGAATATGACACATGAGGTACTCACAGAAGACAGAGGCGCACTGGCCGCAGCAGGGAACTGTAACCCAGTGGGGAGATGTGTGTGGCTGGACAGCACGAAGCTCCCTCAAGGGCATCAGCGTATCATTTTGTACACTTTAAATATGGACAATTTTTATTTAAAAATATGTAAATACCAGCCAGAGCCAGCAAATTGTCCCTTACCCTTCTGCTCTGTCTGGCCTCCAGATTAGACATGGCCAGCACACTGTAGAGGGCAATCTTTTTACTCAGTCCCCTGATGTGAAGGCTACCTTCATCTAGAAACACTCTCCCTGACACACCCAGAATAACATTTGACCGAATGTCTTGGCACCTTGGGGCCCACTCAAGTCGATACATCAAACTAACCATCACAGTTGACATACAAGTTAGTACTTTTAGCCCAAATCAATAATGGACTCTTCCTTGAAATTGCTGGTGACTGCTGCACCCTGTCATGCATGCCTTGTGCCATGGCCTAGCTGGTGCTTCTCCAGCAGCAGAAGCCGAAACCAGTGGTCTCATCAGGAGGCATTCCCAGGGCTCTTTGGGTGCGGCTGTGTCAGGTCTGGAGGCCTACCTGGTGGGCTGTGCACCCTGGTCCCGCAGTCTCCTGGGTCTGATTATGGGCGTTGCATAAGATGGCTTCTCATGTTCACCAAGACTCTGCCACTATGGGTTACTGTCTTTCCAATTGCAGTTGTGGGGCTGGGATCTTCTGTTACCCACATGGATGGCCTTCTCCTCCCAGAGTGGACTTGAGAGACAAGGTTATTCTTTCTACAGGGGAAACAGGGACTTCAGCCACTACATGTCAGAAAATGTGCCCTCCAGTATGCGACAGGTGTGCGTTCCTTGAGGGCTGTAGATAGAATCTGTTCGTGTTTGGGCACCCAGCACTCACAAAGGCTCCTGTCACAAAATACGTGCTTGTTACATTTGTATTGAATGACTATGCAGTCCTTTGTCATTGAAGCATTGTATATATTTAAGTCTTTTCTAAATAAATACCTGGTTTTTATTTAATAAAAACCAAATGTCATTATTTTCTTAGAAGGTACATATTTTCCTCTTTCTTTGTGAGTACATATAAGAAATAAGCTTTCCTACAGGTACATGGGAAAGATTGCTCAGGACAGAATGAATCTACCTCACTTACTCTATTTATTATTATTACACTGAAAATGATATGCCTGATTTTAAAATGTTTCTCTATGTTTGACAATATCAAGATTGATAAAAGTTTAGGGGAAAAACCTAAAACTTAGTAAATAGACCTGAAAATGGTTAAGGTCTTTAGGGTAATGCAACTATTTAGAAAATTATAGTGTCCACACAAATAAATGATTTATTAAAAAGCTAAATCAATAATGAACCACACCATTAAATATATATCTTTCAAAGGTTGGTAAGTGGATAGGTGAACACTAAGAAATACTTTGAAAAAGTGAATGTTGAAATACTGGCTGCAGGGAAGGAACAGTGTCTAGCACAACATGTAAAGGGCTTGGCTGTTACCATTCCTGTCCTCACAACAAGAAAATAGTTACATAAACTGAAAATCAGGAACTGTTTAGATTCATCAGAGAACTGGGGTCACAGGGCAAACACCAATCTGAAAATGAGAGCCCAGCTAGAAGACACAGGGCATTTCAGCGGATGCCGCTGGAGTCAGCAGCTGGCAGGAGCACGTAACCGAGCAGCTGCTGGAGACAGCACAGGCAAGCCCGGGAGACTAATGGAACCCTCTGGACCAGCCACCGGAGGCCCGACCGTTGTGACTTTTGCCTCCAGGAGTTCCACCAAGTTTTCAGAGTAAAGATTAGACAGACTTTCCACAGCTTTTGGTAGCTGGAGGGCAAACGTAGCCATCCTGAACCATGCCCAGAGCACCCTCTCCTTCTCACAATCCTGGCCTTCCAGGGAGCCTGCCTCCCCAGAGCCTGGCGAGTTGGGCTTTCTCAGAGCCAGAAGAAAGGAAAATACCCAACTCTAGTTGGCTCTAGACTTCCACGTCTCTTGGTGGGGAGGGCAGCAAGAGGTGCGTGTTAGGGTCAGAACCCAGGACACGGTCTGCTGCCGGACTGAGGCTGGTTCCAGGATGAGGAAATGCATCTCATAGCATCAGCAAGGCCACAGTGTAATGCCAGAAAGAGCTGCATGGCTGAGACACAAGCCCCAAAACAGCAGGGAAACCAAAACAAGGACACCAGGGGGAATTTTAGCCTCTGACACCACAGCTGCAGCAAACGATCAACACAGCCTGACTCGCAGCCGCATAAACATAACACCTCACAGCAAAGGCCTGTTCACCTCAGTCACTTCAATCCAGCACATCACGTCTGATTTTGAATAGAAAACTGTAAGATGTGCTACAAGGCAAAAACAGTCTGAAAACACAAAGCAAGCATTGGAACCAGGCTCAAACATGATACAGATTTCAGAATTATCAGACTATGAATTTAAAAACAGTTACAATTAATATGCCAATAACTGTAATGGAAAAGTAACGACATGTAAGAAAATATGGGTAATGTAAGCAGAGAAATGGAAACACTAAGAAATAATTTTTAAAAAGGCTAGAAATAAAGACACTGTAACAGAAATGAAGAATCTGTTCTGTTCGATGAGCTCATCAGTACACTGAACATGGCCAATCAAAGAATCAGTGAGCTTGAAGATACATCAATAGAAACTTTAGACTAAAACACAGAGAAAATAAATAAAAAATAACAGAATGTCCAAGAACTGTCAGACAATTACAAAAGAAATAAAAAAAGAAACAAAAAAATATTTGAAGTAATAATATCTGGCTGAGAACTTTCCAAAATTAATGACAGACACCAAGCCACAGATCTAGGAAGCTCAAAAAACACCAAATAGGATAAATACTATAAAACGTTCACCTAGCATATCATATTCAAACCAAAGATAAAGAGAAAATCTTGAAGGCAGCCAGAGGGGAGAGGGAAACCTACTTCCCTTAGAGAAGACCAAGATAAGAATTACATCAGACTTCTATTCACAAGCCACACAAGCAAGAAAAGAATAGGATAAGATTTTTCACATGTTGCAAGAAAATACTGCCAGCCTAGATTTCTGTATCAAGCAAAATTATCCTTTGAAAGTGAAGGAGAAACAAAGACTTCATCAAGCAAAGAGAAATGGATTTTGACCAGTAGATCTTCCCTGTGAAAAGGGTCACAAGAAATTTTGCAGAGAGAAGAGAAAGTATATGAACTTGGACTTGGATTTACATGAAGAAAGGGAGTCCGTGTTAGAAGGAACACATAAAGGGATTACAGGGCAGCACAGCCCGCTCTGCATGAGGCTGTGATGATTCAAGGGACTGTGTGTTTGTCAAAAGACTGTACAAGACAAAGAGTGAGCCCCAACATAAACTATGGATCTTAGTCATAAAGACATATCACGACTCATCAGCTGTAACAAGTGTGCCCCGCTAACGTGTGAGTTCATAGGGAAGAGCACCGTAGGGAGCAAGGGGGGTATATGGTAGCTCATCATTCTCTGCTTAGCTTTTCTGTAAACATAAAAGTGCTTTAAAAAATAAAATCTATTAATTTTTTTAAAAGTGGCAACAAATGAGGGGCATCTCAATTGTCCCCCAGACAAATTTATATCAGAGTTATCCCCAAGCAATTATCATCCCAGACAATACTAATAGGACTGCATCTTCAGGAGAAGTAGTTCATATTCTAGCATGATTTCCCTATTAATACTCTCAGTATGTATATATATTCCTGTGTCTTTGTTTGCATGTAGACACGCACATGTGTGTGTTTAATGCAGGCTCAGGACCTTGGGGAAACATCATTTGTGTGATCTCTCAGAGTGATCTTTCTGAAGGATAAAGAAAAACAGAGAAGGCTGATTTTTGTTATGACAGCATGAAAACCTTAATTTTTTCCTGTTGAATTACATTTGCATGTCCCTGCTGTAAGGGAGCTAGCCAAGGGGGTCTGGTTAAACATTTGGTAATTATTAGACTTTAGAAACTAAATTACAAATTTGGCCTCGTCACTTGTTGGGATGACAGATGGGGCTCAGACACGTGCATCCTTGCTCTCCACATTGCGCTACTACTACTCTTTTTAATTTTATAAACTTCAAAAATCGTTTTTAAGAGCATAAAGTAGAAATGCATTCACAAAAGGATCCAAGCTGCTTCATCTCCAACTTGGAGTCACGGACAATTAAGGATAAATAATCTCTCTTATAGGAAGGAGGAAAATCTGGGCTGGGGTCTTTTCAGACTGCGAGTTGAACTCCCAAAATGAAGGAAAGAGCTTGAAGCACAACACACCCTCTGTTCTTACAAACAGCTGATGGACATTTCGAGGACATGCTTGGGAGTAACCCCACCTATAAGTAGAAAAATTAGCACACAGGCTCTAGTCTAGAGAAATATCACGGGCTCACATATCAGAGCTGAGCTTTTCCAATTAAGATGGAAGAAAGGCAGTGGAGCCTCTGACCTTAGACCCACCCTCCTCTACCGCCACAGTTCAAGCTCTGTTCTCATGGACAATGACTTTCTGCCTGTGATCAGGGATGGGACAGGCAGATGCAACCGTTCTGAATTCTTCTTCCTTCCCTCCTTTCCTCCCTCCCCCCTCCCTCCCTTCCTCTCTCCTTCCCTTCCTTCCTTCTTCTCTCTCCTCTCTCCTCCCTCCCTCCCTCCCTCCTTCCCTCACTTCTTTCTTTCTTTCTTTCTTTCTTTCTTTCTTTCTTTCTTTCTTTCTTTCTTTCTTTCTTTCTTTCTTTCTTTCTTTCTTTCTTTCTTTCTTTCTTTCTTCATTTTGAGCAGACTTTTATAATAATTCCCTATAATAACTAGAGATGTCCATGATGAAACAGATGCCTTGCTCTGTGATCCCTCAATCTGGACTGCACAGCACTCTCTTACTTAATGTGGATGATCAAGTTTCCCTTTCAGGGGGCCTGAGGTGGAGACACAGAAGGTGTATTTTGACAAGATCACAGGTGATCCTCAAGCAGGTGGGTGAAGGATCCTACTTTGAGAAAACCTTCACTGGAAGCACCCAGACACTATATCTAAGTTCCCAGCCACAGTGTGAGGAAGATCATTCATTTCATCCCTTCTAATTATGAGATTCTAATGCTCAGTGAAAGATTAATCTGCTCTATATGTGCCGGGTAGTCAGGAACCAGAGCTTCCAATACATGGAAAAGCCCTTTAGAAGGTTCTGAACTCTTGCAAGTGCTAAGTTTCTGTCCCTGCTCTGGGTCCATGCCCCTCCACCGCACCTCCTCTGCTTCTGCACCAACCACACCAAATGCTTGCTACCCGACACTATTATAAGATCTTGTCCAGACCTCCCACAATTGCCAGGCCATCACTTGGTACTCTTTGCTGCAGTAACCTAGTAGAAGCATCAAATAAAAAAACTGAAATCAAATTGACAAAATAAATACTTTGTAATTAAACTAACGGACCATAAAATAATAAAACAACAAATCACAGAATTGCAGCACTTAGATTAAAATGCAGTAAGGTGGGGACAATTAACAATTCATGCTAGAGTTCTCAGAAAGGATGGCATATGAATCCTCTTCACATGGAACATCTACTAAAATTTATAAACATTAAGGAAGATGGTGTAGACTTCTATGGGGTCTGAAAACAAGTGAAAAGCTGATCCAGGGTTCCAGGCTGGGCTCCGTGGAGGAGGCATGACTGGGGGCCAGCGCCTGTCCCTTGACAGAGTCTATTTCCTTTGGAAGCATGTGTTCATTTCTTGTTATTTTCCCTGAAATTAGCACCAACTGGGAGCAGCCTTTCCTCTGCCCCCGCTCACTGCAAAAATGAGTCTTTCAGGAGAGATGAAGACAATAAATTTTACGACACCGAATACTCACTTACTTTCGGCTGTCCACATACACTTCCATGTTGCCGCCATTCCCAGGAAAGCTCACTAAGATGGTTTACTTTGAACTTGGACATTTGATACCATCACTTTGTGTGAGTTCCATGGTCAGCCCACCCCAGACTGCCTGTCTGACTGAGCTCATCACAGATTCTTCTGCAAAGACACTGCCTCTAGGATTCCGTGAGAAACGCCACGTGGCTCTGCCCTAGTGCCCGGGAGCTCCTGCTTGGCAGCTGTGCCACTTGCACAGCTGGTTTTGTCTCAGGACACTGGCCAGAGTGGGTCCCAGACAGCTCCAAGAGACTGAAAATCGGAGGGTTCCTGAATGTCAAGACCTTCAAACCATATTCTGACTCTACCTGCACTGGAAACGGTTCCGTGTCCCTGCAAATACAGTAGGTAAACAGGGAGGACTTGCCGTCTCTCAGAGCAGAACGGAGTGTCGGCAACTGCCTTATCATTGTCATGGTTCTTTCTCAGAAGAGTCACGATAAGCTTGTGAGAGCCAACACAGGAAAGTGAGACTAGCATTCATCACGACCTGCAGAGAACAAAGAAACATATGTGCATAGAACCAAGATGGCAAAATGATGGAAAAGGCAGGATTTGATCTTCCCACCCAAAATGAGGTAAGGGTTATGGAAAATCACTGTGATCTTTTTGCCACTAAAATAAAAGAAAACACAACTTCTCCCTGACATCTGTTTCTTCCACTTCCCCAGTGATCTGAGCTATGCATGTACTTGCTGCCCTGAATGGTTAGGGCCACACTCACCCTGCAAATGTTCATAAAGGACCTGGTATGTGTCAGGTATTGACCAAGGTTGTTCACCTCCAAAATCTGACCCTCTGTCTGAGACAGAGACAGGCCAGAGCCAGGGACACCTGAGTGCGCTGCCGTGACAGTCTGTGGGGCACCACACCGATGTAATGACACATTCCAGAGGGTCTCATCCCAGACCTTTCCAAATTTATTTCTTTTTGCACATACAGTGTGCTTTTCATCCTCTGTAATCAGTAATTGCAAGGATTTAATTTCAAAAGTTGCTTCAGAGTTATTTCTATGTGTTTTCTGGCATAGAAATTGTGGGAAAATGAACAGCTATCTTTAGAATGCTGCATAAAACAGCATCATATGATGACAGTGGCCTCTACTACTGATATCTCTTGAAATGATTGCATACAAGATAATGCTATCGTGTCTGTAAAATCATCTTGATTTTAAAAGTTGCCTCATGTTGCCTGTAACAGATGATCTTCTCTTCTCAAATGGACCTCCTGTCTGAGGAGGGAGGCCTGAGAAGAGATCCCAGCTCCACATCCATGTCTGTGTATTTGTAGAGGACACTCCCTTAGCGAGGTCCCCCTAGCCGCACCCGGAGTCTGATACAAGCAGCTGGGCCGAGCTCCGGTCTCGGTGCCTCGTAAGGAGACAGACCAGTGGGGCACAGCTCAGCGTCGCACGGAATCTGAGCTCGTTAGCAGGGTGCAAAGTGCCATCACACTTCGAGTTAGGTTGACGTGATTTTCAGTTGGTGGTATTTTAGGTCACTTCCTGGAAAATGTGGCATTTTAAACTGAAAATAAATTGAAAGACTTAGAGTTGAGAAAGGTAGCAAGATTAAAATTCCGGGTTTAGCATGAATAGAGCAATAATGATAAAATCATGACTCGATTGCAGTGACATTCTGTGCATTATTACCATGGATCCTGATGAGAAATCTATGTGGTGCAAGTCTGTGAAAATATTTAATGGGAGAAACTGACTTAGGAAGCAGAGACTCTCCCAGGGTCACTTAGCAGTTCCATAAAGTCATCCTGACCAGACAGACCTTTGTCCCTAAAGGTGAGGGTTTTCTACGCAGGACAGTTGCCTTTGGGACAAAGGAAAACAATACTTCCAAGAGACTCATGAGAGACACGTGGATGTGAGGGAGGTTGGAAGAGGGAGACACTGCAAGTTCTCAGGGGAAACCTTACGTTGGGTGTCATGACTACCAGGCAAGGGACATGATGATGACAGCAGTTACAGAGAGCCACAAGAAAGCAAGCAGGTGTGGAAGTGTGAAGGCTGCAGGCAGGGCTCCCCATCACACACGGAGTACCTAGCACGAGAAAAGGGTGGCCACCCATGTGCTTGTTGGGTAAGTCAGAGAGCTCATAAATTAGTTTTTTTGATGAGTTAGTAACCAGATTGCCAGAGGGCATTGCCGTTTAGGCAAAACACTTATATTGTGGTTGCATCTCATCACCTGTGTGAAGTACCCTGAAAATCCAATTTCATGTGCTCCGAAGAGAGTGCAAGGAAGAGGGGGAGAGGAAGGGAGAGCCAAGCTGTCTGCGCACACTAGTGATTCCATTCCAATCCATCAGTTTGTTTCCTTTTTTCTTTCTTTCTCCTTCCTTCCTTCCTTCCTTCCTTCCTTTCTTTCTTTCTTTCTTTCTTTCTTTCTTTCTTTCTTTCTTTCTTTCTTCCTTCCTTCCTTCCTTCCTTCCTTCCTTCCTTCCTTTCTTTCTTTCTTTCTTTCTTTCTTTCTTTCTTTCTTTCTTTCTTTCTTTCTTTCTTTCTTTCTTTCTTTCTTTCTTTCTTCCTTCCTTCCTTCCTTCCTTCTTTCCTTCCTTTTCTTCCTTCCTTCTTTCCTTCCTTTTCTTTCTTCTTTCTTTCTTTCTTTCTTTTTTCTTATTTTCCTTCCTTCCTTCCTTCCTTCCTTCCTTCTTTCCTTCCTTTTCTTCCTTCCTTCTTTCCTTCCTTTTCTTTCTTCTTTCTTTCTTTCTTTCTTTTTTCTTATTTTCCTTCCTTCCTTCCTTCCTTCCTTCCTTCTTTCTTTCTTTCTTTCTTTCTTTCTTTCTTCCTTCCTTCCTTCCTTCCTTCTTTCCTTCCTTTTCTTCCTTCCTTCTTTCCTTCCTTTTCTTTCTTCTTTCTTTCTTTCTTTCTTTTTTCTTATTTTCCTTCCTTCCTTCCTTCCTTCCTTCCTTCTTTCTTTCTTTCTTTCTTTCTTTCTTTCTTTCAGAGAGAGAGGTGCAAGGGAGTGAAGGGCAGAGAGGGAGAATCCCATGAAGAGCAGAGGAGGAGACAGAGAAAGAGAGAGAGACAAGCTGGGCTCACCTGAAGTGGGGCTCCACGGGACTCAAACTCACAAACTGTGAGAGCAGGACCTGAGCCAAAGTCCAATGCTTAACTGACTGAACCACCCAGGTGCCCACTCAATTTGTTTTCTGAAGTGGATACAAGACAGAAAAAAAAAATACAGTGTACATAAAAGGCAAGAGTAAAGCATATGAAACAAATTGTGGAGGATTGCCAAAAACATTCTAAGAAGTAAGACTCGGCCACCTTGCAGGCCGCATCATTGGTGCCCGACATTGAAGAAAGATGTATGTGCGGCACTGTCTGGGAAGTTGTAACGTGAATCTTCTGAACCCCCAAGATGTTGTTGTTCAGTGATGTCTGGTGTATACTTTTGTAGGCTGTCAGATGTCTTTCAGATTTTACTTTTCGCTTAGTTGTTATTTTACTTTAACTAATGCTCGATGCACAAGCCTTGTGTCAACCACCGCTCCTAGTTTATGAATCTTTTTCTCCTTTTTTAAGGGAGCAAAGGCAGCAACCATCAAAGCTGTGTCCACACGGCCCCACAAGAGGCAGTTCCGTGGCTCATGCATCAGCAGTAGAACTGAAATCTGGAAGCTGCTGTTTCTTGAGCCGCATTTATTGGCATGTCAGTTATGGTGCAGACAAGCACGGGGACATGCCATTCACATGTTATCGACTAAAGAAAACCAGCATGAGTTTGCATGTTCAGTGTGGGCTGCAATGTGCTTGTCATCTAGCAAAGATTTCTTAATCCACTTGGCAGGAAACAACTTTTCCCTTTTCTGAAGAAGGAAAACTACTGGCAAATATGGTCTAACATGCTGGTGGTATACAGACATGCAGGCTGAATTCCATTAAAACTGATGTGAAAAACAGAATATTATTTGCATCCCAGACTGTGCATGTGCTAAAATGTTGGGGAAAGGCACATAGTAATTGGACAATAATTACTAAAAAGCCAAATCTAAATTATCTGTCATTATATTAAGATATAATTCAGGGAAATTGTCTTAAATCTCCCCAATGTGCAAACGGTTTTTGGAGGTGTGTGGTGTGATCTGAATGTCCTCGTTCTCATCAGAACTGTCCCTGAACTGAGTTCCTGTCTCTTCCGAGATCCGGGTGAACCCTGGTGTGGCATCGGGGGTGGGGGGGGAGTGTCCGGCCAAGCGCCTGAGCTGCACCGTGTCCCCAGGGTCTCCTGTGTTGCTGCTGGCGCTTGCTGTTCTGACGGTCTGTCCTGTTATGCCATCAATTTTTCCTCACCAAAGATCTGTTCCAGAAAAACAAATGGCACTGGAAGTAATAGCCGAGGCATTTACAAAATAAACAAATACAACAAGCCCCACCTGGAAGGCTTCCCACTACCAGTTCAGTCGCTAGAAGACATAATAAAAGAACACAAAGCTTGTTTCTTAGCACATTTTCCTCTTTCTCAAACTGGACATTAGCAAAGACATCCAAACATCTGGGTTTAACTTTTGTCATTGTTCCCCCAACTCATTTTCTGTTGTAAGTATAGTAAATCAAATACTTTGAGAGAAGAAAAAAAGTTAAGCCTGACCAATGGAAATTATTTGAAAACTAATTAGCTAGCTAGAATATTTTAGCTACTGACACTTTGATTTCCTTACGGCATTTTGAATACATGTCCAAAGCACACAGAAAGAATAATAAACTCTGTGTTTTTGCTAACAAGAACCAGAGCAAAACAAGGGTGAGCATTTTGCAAGCACCTGAATAATCTGAGTGGTTACTGAGTATCAAGATTGTCGGTTCTACAGAAATCTCAGAACAATGAATCACAAGAAAATGCGGAACCATGAGACGCCAGCTAGACCCTTTTCTGTTTCTCTGAGGGCTGTTCCTCCAACAATGAATCAGCACACACTGCAAACACACATGCACACCCAGAGACGCACACGTGCACAGACGCCCTGCACACACACAGATACCCACACACAGACACAAACCCACACTTGTAAACTCCTTTTCGCTCCCCCGGGCTGTGTACCAAGGACACTAGAGTAGAGCTGAGGTGAGTTTTAGGCCAGGCACCGACGGCGGACTGCGGGTCCCTGGTGCCCTGGAGATGAGCACGCCTTGGGGGTCTCACGTGGACAATCTGTCGGCGTTATTCCAAACGCAGGAGCCACAGTTTGCATTTTTAGCATGCTAGATATTTCTCAGAAAGGTGACCCACCCACATAGGAAGGGTCCAAACCTCTGTGACTTGTAGGATTTGGGAAGGGCAGGTGTCGGAACGCTGCCGTGTCAACCGCGGTCAACCAGGACACCGAATCCTCACCAGCCTCTGAGGGCGGGGAGGAGGGTCTCCCAAGCGCCCTGGGCTGAGGGAGGGGTGTCCAGAGCAGACGCAGAATGTTCCATGACCTTAGGAACATGGTTAATCATCAGATCAGTTCCTTCTACAGATAAGGCTTCAATCCCATCACCGGGAACACTGGGCAAGTCTGGCCAGTGAGCGATGTGTTTGGATTCTTAAAAAGTACCTGAAGAGCTGGACCCCTGAGTGGACTCCCCGCCCTTGTTCAGGAGGCGGGTGCTTGTTATTTATGGATTTACGACACACGCTCCATGTTTCACGCACCGTTAATAGCTCAGAATCACTTCTGTTTCCTTCGCTTGGTTATTCAGTGTCAGGTATGGACAAAGGAGGAATGATTTTTGGGAAACAGGAGAGTCTATGGGCTGCTCGAGCCCTTGCCTGGTGAGAGCAGAAACCGCGCAGCTCTGGGGAACGGGGACGGCCTTCTGCAGTCGGACACGCTTCCCGGTGGCTCGGGATTCGGGCCCGGCTGGGGCGAGCGACCCGGGGCGGCGGGGGGAGGTGCGCGAGGCTGGGTCTCCCCCCTGCCCACAGGCCGGCTGCT
>NW_027529191.1:387113-396506 GCF_008692635.1 Crocuta crocuta | reverse complement strand
GCACACCCCCCCACTCCCTGGACCGCACCCCGCGTGGGGCCCCGCCGGGCTCCGCGAACCAGCCACACGCTCCTGGGATTCAGTGCAGGTTCTGGGACCTCGGCAAGTTACTTACCATTTTCGAGCCTTAGTTTCGCAATGATGACACTATCATGTTCACACACATGACACACGTGTGCACACGGGAGCACAGGTGCCGACGCACACCCACGCCCACACGCTCGCGCTCAGTGAACATCAGGCCGTTTTCCTCTTGAACACGAGGTAGTAAGACTAACACGATGATTCGTTATTTAGCAGAAGGCGAGTATCTACCCACATTCCCTGTGGCGAACCTCCACACGCTCGTAATTTGAACAGCGGCTGCTTGTCCGTGAGAAACCTCTGAGACTTGTGCCAGCGCCCCTGGGTCCCAGGAAGAGTTCGCTGAGGGTCAGTCTTACCTGACACCCTCTCCTGCAGCCATGCTGGGCGTTGGCTTCGTCCTTCTGGCGACCGCATGCCGACGTGCTGCGGTTGTGACCAAATGACAGGGTGCCAGGGACACAGACCTGGGAATCCCTCCTAGGCCGCCGTCCGGCTGAGCTGCGTCTGGACCCAAGGCCTCAGACGGGGGCAGGCCGCCTGCATCAGAGGGTCTGCCTCAGGAAACTGCTTCAACCCACACCCACGTGGGTGGCCTATGGCACCGCTGGGCCCCGACTCCTGTGGCCACTCTCTGCAAGCGGTCGGATGCTTTACCAGGGGACTGAGGTCACCACAGAGGTGAGGGTGGCATACGGAGCCTGGGCCAAACACCCTGTTCATGTCACAGAGCAGCCGTCCTGTGGACCCACCGAGAGACTCGGGGCATTTGGTGCCCAGATGTTTGGCTATTTTTCTATTTTCAAGCAAAAAAAAAAAAAACCCAAAAAAACCCCAACACAAGAAAGCATCTCTGAGGCTAGTCCAGCCTTGTTAAGGGAGAAGATGAGCAGTCTTCCTGGTAAGTCCTCATTAGAAAGCATGTTTAAGCCGCAGCACGGGGCTGAGCACCGTCTGCCTTCTCCCGAGGCTGCAGCTGGAGGGGACGGCAGTCCCGACGGCAAGGCCAGGTTCTCCTCGAAACCAGGGCCTGAGCGTCTCATCCTCACTCACGAGTATGATATTACCTCACACGATATTACCTCACTCACGAGTAATATCGTGGCTTTGAGTGGGAAGCTTCCTGCCACATCTTTGCTTATTTTGTGTCCTAGACAAACTCACTGACAACTCATTCTATCGACGGGCTTACTTATGAAATGCCAGCTTGGGTGCAGGGAGGACTCGAGGCTCCCCGAGAAAGCCCGCTGACCCTCACCCGAGGAGCGCGAGGGCGCGCGGAGAAGATGTGATTACTCTGTGGAAATGTCAAATGGTAAAACGGAGTTACCGATGACAGGAAGTGAGAAAACCCCAAACAGTGGTGAAGTAGGCCTTCCTTCATCAAACACATACTCAGACGGGCCACCTCGGGAGCAGCAGACGCTGGGCGTGCTGTCAACTCTATTCATTACCTCTTGTTGAAACTAGGCTCCCCAGCCCATCAGAAAGATGCTTATGTGTGCTCTGCTTCCTATTAAAAGTCAAAAGTCAACTTTCAGAACTGCTGAATAGGTGACAAACGCTTACATTCTGTTTAGGAACCCTCTGGCCCTGCACCTGTCCTCTAGCCCCTTTCCGGGCACAAGTCGGGGGCCACCTGTCCTGGGTGCTGTCTCAATCCCACAACACTGATTTATCAGGCTTTTTCCATGAATATATTACCTCAAGAAATATTTATTGAGTGAATATTCTGTACCAAGCACTTCTCTTTAAGAACTAGAAATACCCGCCAAGTGAACAAAGAGACAAATCCTGACTCTCCTTGAAGAAGACAAACAAAAGCATGATAAATGAGTGAAAATGTGTGAATGCTAAATAGTGATAAAGTGGTCACACCGAATATAAATCAGGAAAGGGAGTAGAAAATGTGTGGGAGTGGCATTTCAGGCAGATTTATCAGGATGGAAAGGCTGTGGGAACAGTTAGGGTCAGGAGCGTGACCTGAGATGTGTTGAGGGAGAGGTGGTGACTTGATGTCCAAGGCCAGTGTCGGCCTGTGTGCAGAGTTGGACAGGTCGGGTGAGCTCCGTTTTGTGAGAGGTCGGCTCTGGGCCGGCTATGACTTTGCAGTCCTTGGCGCTCAGGTGGACCTGGAAGGCCACTGGACACTAACCCAGGGGATGGAGAGAGCAGAGAGCCTGGGCCATGCCCATCCCAAGAAGCGGCACTGGGGAGGGTGAGGCTAGGAGGAAGTGGGAAGAGCCCCTGAGGAGTTAGCAGGTCCAGGATGGTTGGTCCTGGAGGGGAGGTGACAGAATTGCTCAAACAGGACAGGTTGGCACACAGGGTCCAATGCGGTCAATGTGCACAGTGAAATAGAGATTGAAAATTCTCCATTGGATTTTCTACCGCCAGGTCCTTAAGGGAGTGAGAGGCAGTTTTGGGGAGTGTGGAGGCCTGAGCAGACCAGAAAAGGGGAGAGAGGAGGGAAGAGGTGAGCGGTGGAGCAAATACATCATTCTTCAGAGACTGGGGAGTGGTTGGAGAGGTACGTGTAATCGAATTTTATCTTAAAGGCAAGGGGAATTATTCAAGTTTGTGGATGGAGATTATCCAATGAAGAGAAAAAATAATGACTCAGGAAATAGAAGGGATGCTGGATGGAGGAATGTCCTCGAGTAGCTAGAAAGGGACTGATTCACGGCACCTGTGGCCATGAAGAGTTTGCCTTGCATGTGGCGAGAACTTCCCCACTGCAGCAAGGTGGGGAGAGTGCGAGGCTACAGGGGCAAGAGCTTTGTTTCTTCACGAAGGTGAAGCGTGGTCACCAGTCAGGCACGGCGAGGGGAACGAGCTTCTGCAGGTGTGGGGAGAGAAGAGAAGGTCGTATGGGCAGTCAGAGACCACACACATTCCTGGCGGGGACGTGGGTATTTGTGAAGCCACAGCCGCAGCCGTGGGCCCGAGACGTTTGCCCAGGAACCTGGAGGCTGGTCAAGCCTGAGGTGGTTTTCTCCACCTGCGTTCAGGGTCCTGCAAACAGGCTTAAAGTGAAGATTTAAATTCGACCCAGGGAGGCTTAGGCAAGCAAATCTGTGTGAGGGGAAGAGAGCTGAGAGCCAAGAAGGACACAGATGACAGATGACATTTAAGCTGAATGGTTCGGGGACAGAGGCTGAGACACGAGAGGAGAGAGAGTCAATGGCTGAGGGTCTGAGTCATGGGGAATGTGCTGGGGATGGAGGCACTTCTTCCTTAATTTCTCTGTTCCCTCCACCTTCCACCTGGGAGTGGAACAGAAAGCCCCTGCATTTTCCGTCACCCCCTTGAGATCCGCCTCAGACTCCCTTCTCGTGATCACTTTCAAATGTTCAGTTGCTGTATCTGTATTGGATGTTATAACTCACTGTCACAATCTGTCATGGACAATTTTCTCATCCCTTGCTTGTTCTGTATTAGACCCTCATGTGCTGCATATTTAACCAATTTGAACATCTGCTACATTTCATTTATCTAAAACATGATCATTGCTCTAGGGTTTCTTGAGACCCAGAAGTGAAATATCAGCATTTTAAATTCCACTAACCAAGATAAAAATTCCCTGCTCTGAGAAAGAGGGAGAAGGAGGCGGGAGAGGTGAGGGAGGAGGTTGGGAACAGAAGAGAAAAGAGAGAGACGCCAGAATGCTAGTGTATCCAGCTATCACAGAAACAAGATTCATTCATCCAGTTAATTGAAAACACAACTGCTGTCAGGGATCAATTATCACTACATGTTACTTTAGTTAATATATATTTATTTTTACAAAGCAATGTCTTAACTCAAGGAACACAAAATTTAACCAATTTAATGTTCCAGAGAAAATCTTATTATACCAACACTGGATGATATTCAGGAATAGAAAAGCAAATCATAAGACAAGTCACTTAGGAAGTAGCCCCGTGTTGCCCTTCTGATTTTTTTTCACTAAAAAACATATAAATTAAAGGCCTACTACTTGTCAAATACTTGCCTGGTGAAGGGGATATAAGCCAGGGGCTATTGGTGCCCTCAAAGAGGACAATGAATTTTTAGCGTAAATATTTTATTAATGTACAGTTATTATC
The DNA here is from genome assembly GCF_008692635.1 of Crocuta crocuta. Classification (NCBI taxonomy): domain Eukaryota; kingdom Metazoa; phylum Chordata; class Mammalia; order Carnivora; family Hyaenidae; genus Crocuta; species Crocuta crocuta. The sequence goes on along the minus strand of NW_027529191.1, from coordinate 392,334 downwards.
GATTTAGCCCAAAGAAAGAATGTGCTTGCTACTCAGGTAACTGGTGGGGTATTATTGCCAAATTCAAATAGAATGTATCACATTTCTGACTTGAACTCAGGTGGCCTTCTCCACTCATGCTCCTTTCTCTTTTCTAAGAGTGTCTCCCTCAATGGGGTGCATTTTCTTTCAACTTCTCTGGCCAGTCCTCCTCTGACCTCGTGTTAGTTTCTTCTCTGTCTATACTTCAGTGCTGTTATTCAGAGAGGATTGATTTATTATTTTCTGTACTTCATCTTCTATATTTACCCTGGCTGACTCATCTTCTGATAAATAGTATTATTAAATTTCCAGCTCAGATAGCTCTCCGAAGTCCTGGTGCTGTGTACCAGTCATGACTACACTCATATCATCACCATTGTCACCATCACATCACCACCATCATCATCACCATCATTACCACTATTACCATCATCACCAGTACCATCACCACCATCATCATCATCACCATCATCATCTCCATCAGCAATACCATCATTATCATCATCACCACCACCACCATCATCACCATCATTATCATCAATACAATTGTTACCATCATCACCACCATCATTACCACCATCACATCATCACCATCATCACTATCACCACCACCATCACCATCACCGTCATCATATCACATCACCACCACCACCACCACCATCATCACCACCACAACCATCATCACCATCATCATCATCAATACCATCATCACCATCATCACTATCACCACCACCATCACCATCATCATCATTACCACCATCACCATTACCATCATCACCAGCACCATCATCACATCACCATCATCACATCTCCATCATCATCAACATCACCATCACATCACCACCATCACCACCACCACCATCATCATCACATCAATAACACCATCAATGTAAATATCAATATCACATCACCATCACCATCAATATCACATCACAACATCATATCAACATTATCACTAACATTTGTAAAGTAGTGTTAAAGTAGTAAAAGTAGTTTTTACCTTTTTTTTAAAAAAAGTAGTTTTACTTCNAACATCACCATCACATCACCACCATCACCACCACCACCATCATCATCACATCAATAACACCATCAATGTAAATATCAATATCACATCACCATCACCATCAATATCACATCACAACATCATATCAACATTATCACTAACATTTGTAAAGTAGTGTTAAAGTAGTAAAAGTAGTTTTTACCTTTTTTAAAAAAAAGTAGTTTTACTTTAAAGTAGTAAAGTAATTTTAAGTTTTTTAAGTCATGTTTAAATGACTTAAAACATTATCTCATTTTATCCCCCTAAAAATTCTGAGAGGTAAATACAATTTTCATTTGACTATACAAATCAGTAAATGTTTAGTTTAAATGCTCTAGGACGGAATGAGAGACATTAAATGACACCAGCCCTGGGGTACAGACAAGATCCAACAGATATTTAGTTGGAGAGATAAGCACATACATGGATAATTATAATAGAATGAAATAAGTACAAAGACATTTACAAAATGTAATGAGGCCACAGAGAAGGTGAGTCTAACATGGCTTGGTAGCAGGCTGTGAAATGAGTCCTCTGGAGCTAAGCTCCAAATATGAGTAGGAACTGCCCAAGTGTGCAGGGTACAGAGGAGGGAGTAAACAGCATTCTGTGCATACAGCACAGCATGGTCAAAGGCAAGGGAATGACAGGCATCAAGAAGAAGAAGGTAGTTATAAGTGGTTTGAAGTCATGGAACATACACTTCAAGGTGTGGAATGGACAGGTAAACATCAGGCACTTTAGGAAAGCCATGACCCTGCCAAGGAGATGAAGTTGCTCTCAAGTGAGGAGGGGGAACTGTTAAATAATTTTTGGAGAAGGCTTGCTAAGGTCTTAGTTGTGTCCTAGGTGACATATTTGGTGACCAAGCAGAGGTTGAGTTCTATACACAAAACTCCAAAGTGTGGAACCCAGGTAGATGCTGTTGGAATCAGGGAAGAGATGGTGGAACCTGACCTCTGGCGTCGATATTGGAGGTAGCAGGGAAAGGGCATCACTGAGGCATAAGTAGGAAGTTAAGGAGCGAGGATCTGATGGCTGCCTGATGGTAGATGAGAGGTAAAGGGCGAATTCCTCATTCCCACGTGAGCCGGTGTAGGGTGGTGCAGAATGTGATGGAAGAGTGGGGAGCAGTGCGGAGAGCTGCGATTCACTTCCTGCCGGGTGAAGGGTGCCCTGGGTATCCTATAGGGGCACACCTGAGCTGGCATGGGGGCCCTCTGGCCGGGTGGTGATTACAGCCAAGGGCACTAGGGAGAGAAGTAGGCAGACTAATGACAAGATCACAAAGTTCAGCAATCAGAAGTCAGGTCAGAGAAGAGTCTCAGAGATAGAACCTGAAGTGGAGATCAGCATAAAAATAATCAGAAGAGCCATTCTGGTGAAAGAAATGGTCTGAGCAAGGATGTCATTGTAAGAGAATCCAAGGAATATTTAGGAAATAATAAAATTCAGTTTGCCTGGAGTAAAGCTGTATTAAAAAGTGTCAAGGTAAAACATAAAATATAAAGAATAAGTATAATGGGACTTGACTAGACTTTATGTCAGTAGATATTAACTATCTGCTAAATGTCTAACAATGTTGAAGAAATGATTTAATGCACACATGAATGCTAGTTCCTTCCGACTAGGTTAGCCCCTGCACACCCCTAAATAGACAAATGACTGTCGGCGCATGGGACAATCTGAGCCCCAATGTAATCTATCGGAATGTTACTGGAATACTAAAAAGAACCTATTGTCTCTTTTCTAGCAAAATAAGTAACATTCCCAATAACTGTAGAGCCCAGAGAGCATTCTCTCTTAGCTTTTTGACATCAGTCAGAGAGTCATATGTTGATTTTCCCTAATCAGTGTTAGGGCCACTGGGAGTAGTCACGCTCATCATCTCCCAGATGAACCTCCACCTGACCCAGTTCCCGCAACTGTCCTGGCTCCTAGAACCGAAGGCAGCCACTGGTCTGCCTGGCAGCCACCACTCAACCCCCTTCATTTTCAACCCCCCCCCAAATCATCAGCATCACCACCACTGTTTTCTTCATCAGCTGGTGAGAAAGCCTTTGAGGTTGGACGTCCTGAATTTCTTTTCCACGAAAGACCAAGGTTAGCCACCAGCTATAGCTGTGTTCTCCTCCTGGTGTCTCCTCAGGGCCCAGTATGTGTGATGGGTCGGTGTAGGCATCTGAATAATTAGCCTGCACTAACTATCGGCGTTCCCCATGAATCAGAGACATTGACGCCACTTGTAGGAGAAAACAGTTTTGAGCACTGCACCTGCCCACCTCTGTTCTGTGTTATGGCTGGGAACCATGACACAGGGATCGTCATAAATCATGATTTTAAAGTCACGTAGCCCTCCCCATCACTCTCCACGATGGACGTGACTTTCCGTATTTAAGTGGGGAGGACCTGATGCAGAGACCGTGTAAGTCGCTTGAACCCAGATTCACAGGCTGTGGGAGATGGGGCTGGAATTCAGGCACAGGCATCTGATTTCAAAGCCCATCCTCCTTCCGAGGCTTCTGCTCCTGAGGGGTCTTTGTCTATGAGACATAGCACAGTGTGCAGTGGAAGGCCGTGCGGCAGCAGCATGAGAACCAGAGAGGAAAGCTGGGCCCCGAGAGCAGGCCAGGCTTTGCAGTTGCTAACGTACTTGAGGCGAGCTCTGGGGGCAACGGCGGGAGGCGGGCCGCTGGCGTGGCAAGAGGAGAATGCACCCGGAGTGGGGAGAGGGCCCGGGACCCGAAGGAGGGGCGGGTCTCATAACCCTGTTAAGTCAGGGCATGTGTGTGACGCCAGGCGGTGAGGCGGAAACTGGAAAGGTGCGTAGGACCCGACTCTAGCCAGCTTCAGCCACCAAGTCCCGACATCCCTGCTCTCCGGCGCCTCTGCTTCATTTTACCCCCCGACTGCTTTGTACTCTCTTGTTATGCTCTCTCTCCCCGCACCGGAAACTAAGCTGCATGAGGACAGATCGTTTTGTCTGCTTAGCACTTAGAATGACGCCTGACCACAGCAGAGGCTCGATGAATGTTTGGTGAACAAGTGAGTTTGAACTGTAGGAAAGGAGATACCATAAGGATTTTTCAGGGCAGGAACAAAATACGAAGCTGTGTGCTCTGAGCTAGTGGACCCAGGGGGTGTGGCAGAGGCAGGCAGGGCACCCAGAGGTAGAAACCAGAACATCCAGAAAGGATCCCAGGGTCACAGACTTGAGAAACAGCTCTCACTTGGCCTGAATCTTGGCCAGAATTGCATTCCCTGGTTTTGGTCTGTCCTCAGGCCAGCCAGCAGAGTACTGTGAGAACTTGCAGATGTGTTCTGGGAACATTTTGATGAACTTTGGGTTTTGGTGGATAGCAAGAGAGCAGAGGCAATATTCTTCTGTTCCTCTGTAAAGGCAGTTTATGGGTCAAGGATATAGTGCTAGAAGGACAACCTGCAGGAGGTAGTGAGGACTGAGCTCTGGGTACTGAGATTCGCCCACATGCACTCAGAACGTTAGGCTGTGCTGTGAATCTGGCCCTCTCCCATCCACCCTAACCAACCTGCTACTCTGAGAAAGCCACTTAGCTGACCGCTAGTTAGCATCTGCCTTGCAGGATGTTTTGAATATCAGATGCATTTTATTTTATTAAGGTTATCTTTAAGTTTATTTATTTATTTATTTTTAATATTTTTATTTATTTCTAGGAGAGAGAGAGAGAGACAGCATGAGCAGGGGAGGGTCAGAGAGAGGGGGAGACACAGACTCCGAAATAGGCTCCAGGCTCTGAGCTGGCAGTCAACACAGAGCCCGATGCGGGGCTTGAACCCGCAAACCGTGAGATCATGACCTAAGCGAAAGTCAGACGCTTAACCGACTAAGCCACCCAGGCGCCCCTAAGTTTATTTATTTTTGAGAGAGAGAGAGAGAGAGGTGGAGAGGAGCAGAGAGAAGGAGAGAGAGAATCCCAAGCAGGCTCCACACTATCAGCACAGAGCCCGACTCAGGGCTCAATCTCACAAACCTGGGTTCATGACCTGAGCTGAAATCAAGAGTCAGATCTTAACTGATTGAGCTCCCAGGCACCCCTAATATCAGATGCACTTTAAAGGTAAATATCTGTTGAGTAAATTTCCACTGTTATCAATTCCATACAGCAAAACCACATG
>NW_027529191.1:321019-386704 GCF_008692635.1 Crocuta crocuta | reverse complement strand
AATATTTTTATTTATTTCTAGGAGAGAGAGAGAGAGACAGCATGAGCAGGGGAGGGTCAGAGAGAGGGGGAGACACAGACTCCGAAATAGGCTCCAGGCTCTGAGCTGGCAGTCAACACAGAGCCCGATGCGGGGCTCGAACCCGCAAACCGTGAGATCATGACCTAAGCGAAAGTCAGACGCTTAACCGACTAAGCCACCCAGGCGCCCCTAAGTTTATTTATTTTTGAGAGAGAGAGAGAGAGAGGTGGAGAGGAGCAGAGAGAAGGAGAGAGAGAATCCCAAGCAGGCTCCACACTATCAGCACAGAGCCCGACTCAGGGCTCAATCTCACAAACCTGGGTTCATGACCTGAGCTGAAATCAAGAGTCAGATCTTAACTGATTGAGCTCCCAGGCACCCCTAATATCAGATGCACTTTAAAGGTAAATATCTGTTGAGTAAATTTCCACTGTTATCAATTCCATACAGCAAAACCACATGCATGTGTATTTACACGAATGGGCTGAGGTCTCACAAGGCAGGGAAGGATGGAGGTGTGGCGAGGGTAGAGAGGGAGATACATAGAGACGGGATGTTTCCTCAAGGGTCCTGAGAGCATTTTCTCAAGAGAAGCATGGCATAGTGGTCAATACTTATAGACTTTGAGACACATGCTAGTCACACTTTGTCCGAACTACAAAACACTCACGACTCGGGCTTCAGTTTTCTCAAGCATGAAATGGAGATGAAGACAGTACCTACCTCATGGTTTATTTTTGTTTTGGATTAAGCCAATGAGCATCCGTGAATGTGCTTAGGATGCTCCAGGGACATCAGAAGTGCCCGACCAGCTAACTCTGTGACAACTTCCACCTGCAGAAGCTCATGGCCAAAGGTGTGTTTCTTGTCTCCTAACAGTTCAGGGCGTTTGGCAGACAGACTCCACAAGAGGACCTGGAATTTGGTGGCTCCAGTGTACGCTGACACTCATGCTCTCGCCCCAGATTCCTATAGACTGCCAGCATGAAGGGCGAGGAGCAGACCACGAGGAATTCATTTCTTCTTGACCATTGTGATCTGGAACTGACACACGTCACTCAGCTCATTTCATTGGTGAGCCCCATCTCACAGCCCCAGCTCATTTCAAGAGGGTCTGGGCAGTGTCCTCGCCCCGGCAGCCACATCACAGAAGTACCACGGCCCTGCAGAGTGCACAAATAGCAGCAGTGACTGCTTCTATTATACCATGTTGAAAAAGATGAAGAAATGTGAGTTACATTTTAGCGTGATCTCATAGCTGAGTTACAATATACAAAGAACGTGCTTTGACTTAATTGATGAAATTATAGACTAATCATCCCCAAAGGAAAAAAATGTTACTTGTGGGATCATCACATACTTTACATCTCACATGCGAAAAGTCTCACATTTTCATTACTGAATGAGTACACTTAGAAGATGCCTCCAAAAATGTAATACACAGTCCCTTGTCCTGGGTGTTTATTATACCTATTTACGAACACCTTGAAGGAGATGCCATGCAAATCTAGTTTGGAAGGTACAGAAATTTAGGCAAAATAAAGAGTGGTCTAAGTGATAGAAGTGGAGCCTGCAGGACCCCAGGCAGCTGAAACAATGGGATGGAAATACCCAGCGACCGTTAGGGTGAGTCCATGGAAGGTCTGCCGTCTGCAATTGAAGAAGTACCTGGCTTCACAGAGGTATTTATGATGAATATTTAAGAATTTTAGGGGCGCCTGGGTGGCTCAGTCAGTTAAGTGTCCACTTCGGCTCAGGTCATGATCTCACGGTCCGTGGGTTCGAGCCCTGCATCAGGCTCTGTGCTGACAGCTCAGAGCCTGGAGCCTGCATCAGATTCTGTGTCTCCCTCTCTCTCTGACCCTCCCCTGTTCACTCTCTCTCTCAGAAATAAATAAAACATTAAAAAAATTTTTTAAAAAAAGAATTTTATTCAGCAATGGAATACTACTCAGCCGTCAAAAAGAACGACATCTTGCCTTTTGCAATGACATGGATGGAACTAGAGGGTATTATGCTAAGTGAAGTAAGCCAGTCAGAGAAAGACAGATATCAGATGATTTCACTCATATGTGGAATGTGAGAAACTCAACAGGTGAAGATGGGGGAAGGGAAGGAAAAATAAGATAAAATCAGAGAGGGAGTCAAATCATAAAAAACTCTTAAATACAGAGAACAATCTTAGTGGTGATGGAGGGAAGTGGATGGGGGATGGGCTAGATGGGGGATGGGCATTAAGAGGGCACTTGTTGAAATGAGTACTGGGTGTTATACGTAAGTGATTAGTCACTGGGTTCTACTCCTGAAGCCAGCACTACACTATTTGTTAACTAACTTGAATCTAAAGAAATACATTTAAAAAAAAATTTTATTCAACAAGAATTCAATATAACAAGTGCAACATTTGAATAACAGTTCCAGAAAGACACCAGAGAAAGTGTAAAGAGAAAACCATTTACAAAATCAAAAGACTTCCTAAAATAGAGGCCATCCATTCCCAGATTTGGAGGCCTGTCCAGTGTCCTATGAGTAAGTTTTTAAACTTCAAAAGGAAACCAGGGGGACCATGTGATTAAAAGGGAGGCGAGAGGGCACTGAGATTCTCAGAAGCCAAAGGAAATGGAGAAAAACTAATTCCTGAGGGAAAATGCTCATCAATCAAGACCGACACCCTGTACGGTGCCATCACTTTGCGAGCTTGTCTCTGCGCCAGGCCCGTCTTTCTGCTCCCCTGCAGGAAGAGGGGCACTGGCTTCAAGCAGCTGCATATCTGTTAGGTTCTTTCTGTAAGAGGTGCCAGGATGCTGGAATTGGGACGGGAGCGAAGGGGAGCCCTCCCCCGTCCCTCACATGTGTCCCATCAACGGCTCTCGGACTCAGGAGCGGGTGGTGGGTGCCAGCTCCTACCTTCTCCGGCACTGTCCGCACAGCCAGCTGCTCAGGTGGTAGGAGGGGCCCGGCAGCAACCCTTCTCAGGTGCTCTGCAGAACCCCTCCTGAACCTCTGGGTTCTGGGTCCACTTCCCGGACTGAATGCCTTCTGCTGAAACACCTGCTTCCATTTCCCTGATGGGACTCGTACATGCTTGGTAGCAGGGTTGCAATCAAACATAGGATTCAGGGATTGGTTTGACTGTCCTTGGAATTCATTGTGCATCATGATGATTTTTAAAAATTGATGTTTTGTGGAGCACAGAGAATATGGGGGGCAGTGAAATACTCTGTATGATGCTATAAAGATGGATGCCCGTCATTACCTATCTGTCTAACCCCGCAGAATGACCAGCAACAGTGAACCGTAAGGTAAAGTATTGACTTTGGGTGGTCATGCTGTATCCACGTGGCCTCACCTATTGGAACAAGCATAGTGCCTGGTGGGCTGTGTGTGTGCAGGGGCAGAGGCGATGTGGAGAATCTCTGTGCTTTCCTCTTAGTTTGGATGTGAACCTAAAACTGCTTAAAAATAAAGACATTTAAGTAAAACCTAAAGTTTGATAAAAATGCATCATTAACTGGGGTTTCTGGTTTTTGTTTGTTTGCTTTTGTTTTCCAGTAGGTGTTTTACCATGAACTGATTCCATTTCGTTAGTGGATATAAGTGTATTCAGTTTTGTATCCCTTCTTGAATCTATTTTGGAAATAAGATATATTTCTCTAGAAAATTGTCTATCAGACCTACATTTCCGTATTAAATCATTAATAAATTAATAATATAACGAACAATTTACTATTAAAATTTAATATGAAAATGCAGGTTATCTGTTTTATTCTTGATTAATGTTGTTAGAGGCTTGAGTAAGTCTTAAGTCTTCTCAAGGAACACATTCTATACCATGCTGAAATAAATCGATGCTTTGTTTTCAGAAAGAATGTCTCCTACATCTACTGGCTCTGAGCACAGGGCTGGGTCAAAACATGTGCCGTGTCCTTTCTTCACAAGATAATTTTCTCACACTAAATTTATGTATAAAAAAAAAACAAAACTAAAGATCAGCAAAAATTACTCATTATGGGAATATTACTCCAAAAAAGGACAGAGATAATCTACATTTTCATATTAAAATTTTTTAATGTTTTATTTATTTCTAGGAGAGAGAGAGAGAGAGAGAGAGACAGCGTGAGCAGGGAGGATCAGAGAGAGAGGGAGTCACAGACTCTGAAACAGGCTCCAGGCTCCGAGCTGGCAGTCAGCACAGAGCCCGACGCGGGGCCCGAACCCACGAACCGCGAGATCATGACCTAAGCAAGTCAGACGCTTAACCGACTAAGCCACCCAGGCGCCCCTTTCATATTAAATTTTTAATAGTAAATTATTCATGAGCAATGAATCTGTCTATTTCCAAATGAGTGCACTTGTCATTTATCTGACAATATTGTTGGCTAACTTTGCATATGTTTTACATGAACTTTAGAATTAGCTTTTCAGAGCACCTGGGTGGCTCAGTCAGTTAAGCGTTCAACTTTTGATTTCAGCTTGGGTAGTGATCTTGCAGTTCATGAGTTCGAGCCCCGCATCAGGCCCCACAGTCACTCCACGCTCTCTCTCCCCTTCCCCTGCTCTTGCTCTCTTTTCCTTCCTCAAAATAAATAAATAAACTTTAAAATAAAAAAAAAATAAACAGCTTTTCAAGTTCCACCAAAAATTCTGTTGAAAATTTAATATTTTAATTGAAGTAATTGGATATTTTAATTGAATTGATTTAATAGATTAATTTGGGGATAGTTGACAGCTTTAAAAAGGTGAATTCTTCTACTCAGTATGATTGTCTCTTTAGGTATTTCAACTTTTATTTTCTTAGGCTTTATAGTTTCGAACAATTGTAAATCTTGCACAATTCCTGTTACGTTTTATTTCCAGATATTTGGAGGCATGCTTTAGAAAGGATTATTTTTAGTCTTTACAACCGAAAATTAATTGCCTGGTTAATCTTTGGCTTTGCCAATTTGCATGCAGGCATGCATAAAGCATATTGCCTGATCAGGTGGCAATTACAAATATTTCCGCATTCCTTTTCATCTGGGCAAATCTTCCCCACAGAGTAACCATATGAAGAAGCCGTGCTGGAGGGGGAGATAGGGGTTCACTTTTCCGTATGTAAATCCTCCTCCTCTCCACTGACAGTTTGGAACACTTACCTTCTGCTGTGCTACAGTCCCAGCTTCAGAGCCTGGCTAGGCGGGAAGATCACCTGGGGAGTTTTAAAGATCTCAGCACTCAGGCCACACACCACGCCAATTAAGCAAACACTCTGGGGTGGGACTCAGCGTGGGCAGTTTGCTGATGTCCCCAGGTGATGGTGGTGCGGCTGAGACTGAGAAGCACCATTGTGATCCCTGATGCTCAGTGTGGTCCTTAGGCCAGAAGCAGTGGGGTCTCCTGGGAGCTTATTAAACATGCACGGTCTCCGCTCTCGGCCCAGACCTATTAGATCACAATCCGTGTGTAGCAAGAATCTGTACGCACGTTAAAGTTTGGGAAACAATTCTCTGAAAACTGGATCTCCTGAGTGCTACTTCTCTAGACTTCTGCTGAGGTGGGGAGACTATGGCCAGGCTTCTGTGGATGGAAAAGGGCTCTGGGATTCCAGCTTTCTCACACAGCAGCAGGGCTCGGACTTGACTGTGCTCAGAAGCACATGCAAAGCCTCTGGGCTCTATGCACAGAGATTTCTGTTTCCGATTCAGGAAGTTTGGATGGGGCCCAAGAATTTGCATTTCTAATGAATCTCAGGTGATGTCCATGCAGCTAGTCGGGGACCACACTTCAGGATGCAGTGGTACAGACTCAGACAATACCTGTGCTCTTACACTCATACACCTACGACCCACCGTTCCCAGGTCTTCCTCAAGACTTAATTGGGAAGTGCTTTAACCACAGACTTCCTGAACGTGGCTTCTCTAGTACGCTCACTTCGTTGTCACCTGCCCGTCTGTTTCCTGTTTCCAGCCTCTTGTTTACCCCCCATCTCCCATCTGCTTTTTTGTCTTGACTTTGCTTTCTTTATTTATTCATATTTCTCATTAGTTTTGTTGGTTTCCCAAATGCTTTCACATATTCAATCTCTCAATTTATATTCTTGCCTTGTATGTCCTAGCCTATTCCAGCTTGGGCTATATTTTGCTCTTGTTTTTTTCTAGTTTCTTAAGGCAAGAACTTAGACCAGTGCCAAGCACTGGGGAGCCCTTCGCAGTTCTGCACAGGAAGGACCATCCCCGCCCGCCATATCCCTTCCATCTGCTCTCTGACTGGAGCCTTCTGCCCAGGACTCTTAGCTCTGGGGCAGCATTTTATACGCACTTGGTGCTAAGGACTGGAGTTGCTGTAGGACTTATTCTCTCTAAAGTTATGACCCTATCTATTTCTCAATTTGGGAGATTTCTAAAAAAGAAAAAAATCAGTATGTTGATGGCTCTGTTTCTTGCCTCCCAGCATTTTCCTGAAATTAGTGTATTTTAGCTTCAATTGTTTTCTGACATCTGTTTGGGATCAGAGGCAAAGGAAGATAGATGTGTGTTCAGTAAGTCATAAACTCTTTCTTTAAAGGTTGTTATAGATTTGACTGGTGAATGGGCTTCTAGCCAACCCAGATTCTACCTCCGAGACATATAGGAACCACTCTTGTTTCAGGAGACACCTGAAATGCTACAGCACAAATACATCTTATTTCCTCATTATTAGGGTCCCTCCCCAAGCTACAGGTACATAATGAAATAAGACTGTCATTCTTAACACACACACATATCCCAACAACCTCTGACGGTGAGTTGTTTCAGTAACTGAAATATCTAATCAAAGATGTATAGTGCAATTTCATGTATCTTTCCTACCAAGGAAATTTTTTGAAGGAAAGCATGAGAAGAAAAAAATTAGCTAATCAAATTGCCAAAGTATACCATTGAGTTTGAAGAAAATGAGTAAAGAGGTACATTCTTACACTCTGGCCACATGCAAATAGGCTCCAGCCTTATTTACAGGCACCATTTTTGAAACCTGGGAAGATAGTCATAAGCTTTACTATAAAACTTAGTACATTAAATATGAATTTTATAAGACAGAAAAATATATGACGATCATGTCTATTCTGGTCATTTTACCCAAAACATTCAGCTAGCCCAGAGGCACCTTGAGAATAAACCATGTGAGTAATCACTATGATTGCAGACAGGAACAGAGGAACAGACTGCCAGCACCCTGGAGGCTGTGCGAGGGGCTTGCACTCAGGGTGAGCCAGAGGGAATTTGCACATTCCTGTGTCCCCAAGCTAGTGGACTTCACTCAGCTCCATGCCTCTTCCAACTGCCTGCTGATGGAATCTGGTTACAAAGTATCAGGAAAATTCACCATCATTGTAGGAAGAATAATACAAAGTGCTGTGTGAGCTCCATGTTCAATACAGAGAACACCCTGGTGAAATCATGCACATGGAGAGCCTGGCTTATGGAGCCGAATTGTTACTGTCTCTATTATCAGTGCTTATAATTGCTAATGCCCGGTGAACGTTGTTATTAGAACGGCCTAGTGTACTCAGAATAAAAATGTAAACTCCTGAAGTTTCTTTTTGTAGAAAATAGACATATGTGAGGTTTACAACACAATATGATTTAAACTTGTCTCTCCTCTCCTCTTTTCTCAACAAGATACTCATCTCTACCAGCAAATGGTTACCTACAAAAGAAGAGTAAATGGCTTAAAGCCTCAGAATTGGAGAATTCAGAAGCCACCACTCGGATGCCACCACCAAAGGTGAGTGTGGATAGGCGACCTTCCAGGGCCCGGCTCTGGCCTGGGCACCGGGCACCACCGTGCCTTCCGGACTGGAGCTCCGAACTAATGCCGACTAATGAAATGTTGAAATTTCTTCCTTCCGCAGTTTCCTACTCAAGACACCAGACCCCGCATTAGGTCCCTCCCTCCAGAGCCGCAGGCGCGTCTGGCCTACTAACTTCCTGCCTAATGGGTCTTGCTGCACAAATTGGACATTTCGGTTTTATTGTCCCCCAAGGGGGTTAACTGCTGGGTTATGTTCGTTTATTCTTTATCTATTATTTATATGAGGAAATATTCCTGTTTTTCTTTCTGAAAATCTTCAGTTATTCCTGGCATTAGCAAAAGAATTTTTGTCAGTTTTACAAATGGCCTATGACAGTCCGTTTCTGAGCCAGAGCTCCGTGTGGACTCTACTGTAAGTCAGAGTTTACGACGTACGGTAATTGAGGCTGACAACGGTGATACAGGATATTGCCTTTTTATTTCCCCGTTTAAAACCCTCTGGGTGGAGAACTGACCCTGGAGCTGTGAGGACAGGAGGGAGCGAGCGAGCTGCGCTCCTGCAGCGGAGGGCTGTGCGGGGCAGGCAAGCCCGCGAGTCCCGGGGGCCCCAGGCGGCCTCCTTCTGAGGAGAGGTCCCCTGTGCGCCAGTGCGCACCCGGCCATGGGGAAGGGCCCCCCTGCTGCGAGTGCGCACCCCGGACCGGAGGAGGGGTCCCCCTGCTGCGAGTGCGCACCCCGGCCCCGAGGAGGGGTCCCCCTGCTGCGTGTGCGCACCCTGGCCCCGAGGAGGGGTCCCCCTGCTGCGAGTGCGCACTCCGGACTGGAGGAGGGGTCCCCCTGCTGCGAGTGCGCACCCCGGACCGGAGGAGGGGTCCCCCTGCTGCGAGTGCGCACCCCGGCCCCGAGGAGGGGTCCCCGCACCGCATGTGCGCACCCCGGCCCCGAGGAGGGGTCCCCGTGCCTTGAGTGCACACCACGCCCCGAGGAGGGGTCCCCCCGCTGTGAGTGCGTACCCTGGTTCTAGGAGGGGTCCCCTCGCCATGTGTGCGCACCCTGGTCCCTAGGAAGCCCCACCCACCCGCCGCCACGTGTGTGCACCTGGCCTCCAGAAGTGTCTTCAAGAAGCAAGGGGAAGGCAGGAGAGCGGCTCTTGTGTTTACTCCGGCCTCTTCATTCTGTGTGGTGTTCCAGGGAATGTGACATTGGCCTCGGTGGGACACAGGTATAATGCATGAACTAGTACTTCCAGATTGTGGGGTGTCAGCTAAACAGGGAGAACCGCCACGCCAGGTGCTGATACTCGGTGCTCTCCCTCGGGCCTCAGGCTCCAAGAGCAGCCGTAAGAAAGTCTCCGCTGGCTCCACCTCTCCAAGTTCCGGGGCGCCGTCCTTCACGGCTGTGCTGGGACTCGTCCCCACCACCTGCTCACCGCCACTTGGCCCAGCTTCCGTCTGCCGGACCCCTTCCTACTTCTCACGACTCAGCGTTCCTGTTACGTGTCCGCACCCTTCCTCCACGCGCCGGCGACCAGGCCGGGGGCTTCTCCCGCGTGAATGTGCACCCACCTGGTCAGACCAGGTCTTCTCGTGGCAGGTGGCTCAGGCGTCACCCACAGACTGGGCCAAACCAAGCAACGTCTGCAACTCTGTGTCCTACCCTGGGAAGCTCGAGTGGCCACAAGCGTCCCCAGGGCCTCTGGTTGTCGCAGCCGCTCCTCAGCCTTTCCGCCGGCCCTTGCAAGGAGGGCCCTTCTGCAGCATGGACACAGGCTCTGTGCATATTTGACTCTCCTGTAAAATGTTTGGCTTGTGAACATATACATAAATGAACAAGCAAATACTGTTCAGGGAGTGTTTATTCTGGCCACTGCTAAGCCAAAAGAGTATGATCTGCGTTATGTGGAAATGGCCAAAAGATGCAGTCTCCGTAAAGGCACAATGTGTGCCTCTCTAGGTGAAGTTCTTTGTGTAAACGACACTTTGCCGGTAAACATTTTAGAGGAAAGCCCAGTTATTTTTACCGATGGGCAGTCACTGCTTCTCGGGGAGTCCCCACCGTGTTGGGTGGACGGGCAGTGGCCGAGTGTCCCCAACCCCAGGTGGCCTGCCACACATTGGGACAGCAGACCCCCTGTGGGAGGGACACACGCGTGGCTTTGTTAGGTCCTGGGCAGCCGCTTTCCCCTAATTCTGAGCAGGAACAGAAGGTGCACTGAGAAGGCCGGCAGGGAAACTGAGTTAAAACAACCCAGGAAGAAAAGAAGGATGGCTTTTCCATGAAAGTTTCCTGGATTGTTTAAGAAAACTCAGTCCAGGAAGTGGACATCATCTCACCACCTCCCAACTTAAGTACCATCCCGTCCAGGCCCAGCAGAGCGAGCTGGGTCAAGTCACTTCACCTCTCAGGGTTTTAGCTTCCACGGCCGCACTAGGAGGTGCTAGCCGAGCTCCCCGCGAGGGGCCACGTGAGGGGCCGTGTGAGGTTGTGTGCAGGCATGACTTGGTCGGAACAGCACGTGGCCTGATGTAATTGGCTCCTCTTACTGGTTTCTTGAGTTTCCTCCTAAAATCTTAAAATAATCTAAAATGTAGACTTTTTTTGTGGTGTGAATTAGGGATTCAGTCACCTATGGAAAAAGTTAAATTCCATTTCCAGAAGGACAGAGACTTCGATCGTGAAACAGTCCCCCAGTGAAGGAATTGCCCGATGGTGAAAATTCCCGCAGTGCAGCTGCATGAGTGTGGTCAGTGCAGATATTCTGGGCGAGCCTGGAGCCGGTCCTGCAAGTACCGAGCCCCCTGCAGCAGACGAGAGGTCACCACGCATGACCTGACCGTCAGGAGCCGGTGGACAAGGGCACAGCTCCAGGCTTTGGTGCTAGAAGTCTGGGGGCTGTGAGGCCTCCTCAGCCCACAGTAGACAGGGTTCCGGGAAGGCTTTCTTCGTTGACCTTGACGCTGTTAGGATATTCCTGCCTACTTCTCAAGGAGATCATGCTGCCGGACGGAAATTGCTAGAGGAAGAAATCTGTGAAGTCAAATGCAAATGCCAATCATTCCTGTTATTTTAAACCCTAGACTAGAACACAGGTGTCCTGCCTGCCTCCTGCCTTTCATGAAATGATTAAAGCAGTTGTTTGAAAAACATGGAAAGTTCAGCATTAATTAAGATGTTTCTCACTATCCTAAGGGGTAGGAATGTGTGTACAGTGGATCCTACGTAAAGTAGCGCATATGTGCGCATGCATATGGTGGGACGTCGATTTAAAAATAAAAAGTGTGTTTATGAAAGGTACAAAAGCCAGAAGAAGTTTTCATCATATATAACACAAGTGCTATTTTCTTTATTTCAAGTAAGTTTCAAAACTGCACTCTTCCTTAGATAGGCAGGTGGTTGAGTGGGCCCTGAACTGGGCAGGGACCCACACACCTGAGCGAGCCTGATTTCCTAAGGCTGTGGCTTCTCCGGCTCTAAGTGTAAAATTGTGGGGAGACCGGTCCTCTAGTGAACATACAGATGGCTCTGGAAAATAAGTGTAGTCCAGATTTTGTGACTAGAAATAGTAACTGGCTTTCCATTCACTCTTTCAACACCTGCTTTTGAGCAACTACTGCGGTAGAGGCCCCCTGAGTGGTGCCAAGAAGGCCTGGGGGTGAGGTAGATGCCTCCCCCTTTTTCAGGGCTCTAATACAAAAATAACACTAACCTAGGACTTGAGTCAACCAGAGGCCGAGAGGGGTCAGCGCAGACATAAAGTCAGATCATGTCTGTAATAATCATTACAGACATTGCAAAGAATGTGCTAAGGGCCAGCAAGCAAGGGTGTTCTGCTCACATACTGTCTCATTCAAACCTAAAACCAGCCACGCAAATTAAATCTACTGCCTTTGGCCCACCCCAGGCCCCAGCCCCCTCCCCCAGCTGGAGACCCTGTCACTTGCACACTTCTGAAGTGGCTCTGCCCACAAGAACCCAGGGCAGGTACCAGTGGAATATCTTCTCTTTTGATTGTGAAGAAAACAAGTCAACTGTGCTGTTGATAGTTACTCAGGTCAGTTTGGCTGAGTTTCCGGGTCAGGTGTGTGTAATCTGAACACCACCCGTGTAGACACCTCTGGTCAGGGCACCATTGTCAGCGTGTGGAAGCCAACGCAAGCCTTTCACAAAGGTGCTACCAGTGAAGGATGTGTGTAGAAATGCACACCACCCAGCGGGGTCCACAGGCGAGGGTGCAGGAGACTGCAGGAGGCTGGGGCCCTCGGGCTCTGGCACAGAAAGCGGCTGAGTCTTTGTGCCTGGGTCCCTTTGAAGCCGAGTGACCCTTGGGGCCCTTGGGTGGCTCAGACTTCGGCTCAGGTCATGATCTCACAGTTCGTGAGTTCGAGCCGCGCATCAGACTCTGTGCTGACAGCTCAGAGCCTAGAGCCTGTCTTCGGATTCTGTGTCTCCCTCTCTCTCTGACCCTCCCCTGCTCATGCTGTCTCTCTCTCTCTCAGAGAGAAATAAAACATTTTTTTTCTAAACATTAGGGAAAAAAAAGAAAGAAGCCGAGTGACCCAGAGCCGCCTGTTGTCCTAAAGGCGGCAGAGAGAACGGCTCCGTGGCCGCTAGTGTTCCTGGACATGCAGCGGCTGGTGGTCGCCCCCCAGTGACTGTGCAGACTCCTCCTTGGGGCCGAGGCTCCCTGGCACCCCGAGGGCAGGAGCACGGATCTCTCATCAGGAGAAGGCGCTCCCCAAGGGTGCAACCCAAGGGGATGGAAGAGGGCAGTGGGCGGTGTGTGTGTGGAGGCTGGGNGTTGTGGGGGGGCAGGGGGTGCTGTGAGCACAGAGGTAGGCTCCAGGGCAAAGCAGATGCACCTTATCTCGGACAGAAAATTTCCCCGACAGCAAAGTTTTTCATGCAAGGTTAGGCAAATATGTGCAAATAAGAAAAAAAATGCAAACAACTGATTTCATTCTCACATTAATTTATAATCACGGGAACTTAGAGATACTATAACCAAGTGCAACAATTTTCTGACCAAAACTGACCAACAGAAGTGAAGTGACTCACCCCGGACTGGCTGGCAGGGTGAAAAACAGACCCTGGGGTGGCATGGGGTCCGTGCGGGCACCGCAGCGCTCAGACTCCCTGTGCGTGGTCTTAAGGTCCCTTTCGTCTGTAAGCTGTGGATATTTTGTGCTCAGTTTTGACATGGCATGACTTTCCAGTAATGTGTAGAATGTCCAAGTGATTTGATCTGCCTGAGAGAACGAGTAGCTATCCCGTCCAATGACGTGTTGTAGTACTATTTGAGATAGATGAAAACCATACTGGGAACCATATTTATCTATATTCGGTGAGGTAGATGAGTAAAGGTTGATATGTGTTTTCGGTTCGTCGAAACCCTGTCTTATTTCCATAAAGACTTGCCATGACGCCAGTAGAATGACATAAAACGGGAGGCTGAGCCGCGGCACATTGTGGATCCAAGTCGGTCCCACATCACAGAGTCCCAACCCCCCATCACGGCAGCAGCTGCGTAGCTAGGATTTCATGTAATTTAAATGAGGAAATAACTTTATACAGCTTTCTCATTTTAATTGTGTCATTTATAAACAAACTGCCATGACCCTTTCTCTGAGACCATAAACTACGGAGGTTTTTCATTATTGCCTTTACAACCTTTCAAAGTGGCCTGAGCACATTTGGGGAAACAATTTTGGGCACTGAGATTTTAGTTTGTAAAAAAATCATTCATTAAATGTTAGCATTAGAACACCTTTTTATCCTCATAAAACTTAAAAATATATATATATATCGGTGCATTCCATTAAACTTTAAAGAAAATGCATGAAGTCATTTGAAAGAGAACCGTGATTTTCCAATTCACTGCCTGTCCCTAAAGGAGCATATCTGTATGAGCACCTGGGAAATGCTCGATGGTGTGTCGTTTTTGCCAAAACAGCTTCTACCATTCCAGTATTAAGGGATTTACTTTCCTCCACAATAAATGCTGGCTTATTAATGCTCAAACTAATTCAAGGGAAGAGATTCTAACTGAGCCACAAAACAAAAGAGATTTAATAAATAACAACATGAAAATATACATAGATAGCCAGGTATCTGTAGACTTGACGTAATTACTCTGGTATTTCACTCAGTTTTAATAAATTGTGATATGTATAGATGTGAATGTTGTTTCCCAGAGAAATTATTAATCACTGTTTAACTACTATTAGCCATTATTAAAATTTCTTCTAAAGTCAACACATAAGGATATTTCAATAAACCAAAATTAAATAAATGAGTAGCTCAAGGAACTGGCACTATTACCCTTTTGGAAAATAAAAAAATAGAAACACCACGTCAGATAATTAGGAAGAGATCAACCAACCAAGCTTGTCAAGCGTATTTATCTCAATTTGAAACACACTACAGACATAAGTAACCCAAATCCATCTTTTGCATGAAAACTGTAATTAAAGACATAGGATCTTCAGTCCACTGGATGGAGAGGGGCACGGGGCTGAAGCATGTTGGAGGAACGGGGTCAGGAGTCAGATGCTTTTCACAAAGACTCAAATGAAACAAGCCAGATAGAGCATGGAGATGATCTGGTTTACACAACTTCTTTTAAAAACAGACAAAACTAAAATATTCGCTTTTAGAAATGCAGCCTTTATAGCTATAATAAGAAATGAAACGAACATTTTTTTAAATGGAAACAAAAAAATATTCAGATTATAAGCCTTAGAAAAAATAATCCTCAGCACGTGTTCCCTGTACCACCATCTTCAGAGTAACTCTACGTGGTTGTTAAAAATGCAGACCCCTGGGGAGCCTGGGTGGCTCAATCAGCTGAGCAATCAACGCTCGATGTGGGCTCACGTCATGATCCTGGCTGGGATCAAGACCCTCCTTGGGCTCCATGCTGAGTGTAGAGCCCGCATAAGACTATTTCCCTCCCTCTGCCCTTCTCCCCATTCGTGCTTACTATAAAGTTAAAAAAAAAAATCTTTAAAAAATGCAGACCCTTGGATCACCCAAGACTCTGAATCACAATCTCATGGGTGGGGCACTTTGACCAGTTCCTTGGTTATTTATTAGACTCATCAAAATGATGTGTTCTGAGAGTCCTCTTTTATTCGTACTCTAGAAGAATCGCAAAAGGCTGTGATTTTTTTCAGTAATAACCTAATTTTTGATAAGAGGAAGTATTGAAAACATGTCAACCATGCTAACAAGTTTGAAGGATACAGAAGGGAGGGTGGTCCAGGGGGAGCATCGTTCACTGCCGCGTGAGCCCGTGGTGAGCGGCGAGTGGGGGCGAGCGCAGCGGGAGCCCGTTTAGGGACCTGACATCCTCCCTGCTACAGGAGCATCAGCCCGGAGGCCAGACAGCCCGCAAGAGGGAGATTCATCGCTAGGAATGTGGTTAGATTTATTCTGTGACAAGCAAATAGATTTGTGATTTTTAATGCCAACCATGGCAGCTAATAAATGAAAAATTTTCTTCTGTTTGGGACTCATTGATATTCAAGAAGCTGAAGTTAGTAAATCACAAGTTGGACATTCCTTAATTAGTGGACAACAATTCCTTAATTAGTAAAGAGGCTTCTTTTCTTTGTGAGAAGGCCCTCATTCCCCAAGGTCTTGACTGATCGCATCAGATCCCAGGCGTCAGCCCACAGAGACCTGCCCGCCCATCACTGGCTACAAGGCCACCAGCCCTACATGCTCAGTACGGGAGACACAACTTACAATGAACTTCTTAAATCTCTAGTTCTTATTATCTTAAAACAGTGGCTTTTAACTTCAAGTACATAAAATTAAATTGACACCCACCATCTCTTCAAAGCCTCCCTTCCCCAATGGTTTCTGATTTTGCATAGTAACATCTTTAAATGTTGCCCTACAAATTTACATAATGTACTTATTCTCTAAATTTTAATTTGAGATTTTAAATTTATATCCAAAATTCTGCCTTGACAAATGCCAAAATTGGCACAGCAGTACATTTCATCTCATTTTTTCCCTCTGTGTACCACTAACTCACCTTACCTAGGTTCTCACTGCTCTCTTCTGCGGCACGTGGGTTCCGGTGACGGCCGCCGTTACCAGGGCTCGGGCTGTTATCAGCAGGTAAGTGGGCTCAGGAAGGGCTTCTCACCTTCTGACCCTGGAAGTTCTACTCACCTGTTGGTTTCCTTGATTTTAAGTCACTTTTACGACTTCTTCCTTCCTTCAGTTCTTCAGAGCTGAGCCTGCTGTCTTCTCTTGCTTTCACCTTTTATATGATAAACGGGGCAGGTGTAAACTAATTGCCTCACTTGTCTCTCCTGAGAGCTCTCGAAGGTACAGGCGTGGCTCCGCCCCGTGGGAAACGTGGGACCCGTTTCCCTGGCCTGGTGGCCAAACGGACGCATGGCTTCTTCTCGGCACCTGGCAAACCTGCTGCCTCCCCTGGCACATTCTGTCCAGTCCCCACAGAGCACTGAGTGGTGCACACGGGGCCCCCTCACGGCCACGGCACCATTTCTCTGCAGTGAGTGCACTTCGCTGTCAGCTCCCGCTTCACGTGTGTCCTGTTCTCAGATCCTCCACGCCCCAATTCTGCAGAAATGTCCTCTAGAAGCAATTTTAAGAACTACACCAAGCAAATTTTTTCTTCTGATGTAAATTCATATCTGTCTTTAGTTTTTATAGCTTTCCTTTGGTTCTTATTTTGGTCCTTTCCTGTTTCAGAGACGTCACACCCTCGAGGCTGAGCTGCTTTGGGGGTGGGCAGGTGGAGGCAGTGTGAGGGTTTCTCGCCAAATCTCTGCCATCTGCCCACGCTTTCTACCTTTGGGAACCAGTTCACGTGCAGGGAGGTCCCACATATGCCTTTGCGGGCTCTGCTTTCCTTCATTTCTCTGCACCAGTGTTGACAAGCTCCCATCGGGCCACGTGCTGCCTCCTGTCCTGCTTCCCGCCGAGCTCGGCCGCCCGGCTTCTCCTTCGGGCCCCGCTCACGCAGGACTCAGGGTGACACTCCCACAGCGATTCGAGCTGCCTTTCTCCTCCGTGCACCCTGTTGATTTGGGCCGAACCTCCTTCCCTGTAGTAGGCAGCTAGCTCCTCTCTGGGTTAGATCGCATGCGGGTCAGTAGGTGTCTTCTGATCCGCTGTGACGGTGGCATGCCTGCACCCGGCCCCTGCGGGCCCCAGGTGGTGGGCATGCCTGCACCCGGCCCCTGTGGACCCCAGGTGGTGGGCATGCCTGCACCCGGCCCCTGCGGACCCCAGGTGGTGGGCAAGGGCTCCAGCCGCGGCCCCCCCCTCAGGCTGCTTGCCTTCCAGGTCGGAACGTAACGTGCCTCCTCCAGGACTTCAGACGCATTATTTGTAAAGGATATCAAAGGTGTGTAAGCATCGCTCTTTCCAGATCACTATAATGGCATTACTTATGAACTCCAAGTTTGGGACCCTGACCATCTGGCAATCATTCAAGGACTGCTTTTTGTAGGACGGACCTGCCGACTCTCCTGGCGGCTCTGCTTCCCTGTCACGCCCGGCCCCTAACCCCGCTCATACCCTCTCTTCCCGCTATCAGGACACCCACCCACGTTACGAGAAGTCACCGGAGGAGGTTGGGGCATTCCCATTTGGGTCATGCTAAAGGGCACCTGGCTCCAGATTTCTAGAATAAATTGACTCTTTACACAAACATCCTCCTTTCCAGGACACATTCAGTCACCTCCCAGGCTGCCAAGACAAGTTACTATAATCCAAGTAAGTTTTCACATGGCTTAAACGGAATTGTCCCACAGCTTTTCAGGACGCTCTGTGACCTGTCATTGAACTCCTACGGGATGACTCAGGCATCACTCAGAAATAGGACACCAGCATGCTTCAGAAGTCCAATGGTTAATTTAATTCATATTTACTATATATATTAAATATAAATTAAACTTGTTATTTTAACTTTTAATTGTTCTGTTTTCTAAACTGCAAATAATCAAATTAAAATTTTTTAATGAAAGATATCCCCCAGAAATACATACAAGCATCTAATATTCAAAATTATTCAACAGAGATAACATTGCGAAGGTAGAAGAGTGTAGTATGTGGCAACAATTTGCAGCTTGTAACCCATTTTTGTGAAAGCACTCTCCAAAACGAACTCCTTTAAACACAGTATTCAAGGATCGTCAAGCAACCCCCTTCTCTACCGCGTCTGCGCCTCCTTTCTGCTCCTCGCTCCGGGCTCCTCTTGTCCCGGTCCGCAGCAGTGACTGCTGGCAAGCCAGTCTCCCGCACCTGCCGCAGGTGAGCTCAGGAGCCCCCAGCCCCAAACACAGGGTGGGGGGTGTCACGGATCACTCTTCTCACTCAGGGAAGCACCTTTCTTAGGAAATCGGGTGTCTGGGCAACCATCCACACAAGGGGCATCTGAGCCAGCTTCCTGGCGCCCACTTCCCACGTTCACACCCAGCCCCACGTCTCCCGGCTGTACCTGTGTTAGTGCACACACCAGCTACCCCTTCGCATCCAGCTGCCCTCTGTGTGTGTTTCATCTTTTCATGGCTTCTTTTTTTTTTTTTTTTTAAGTTTTTTAGAGACAGAGAGAAGGGGGAGGGCACGAGCAGGGGAGGGGCAGAGAGAAAGGGAATGAGAAAGAATCCCAGTCTCCACACAGAACTCACAAGCCCTGAGATCGTGATGTGATCCAAAACCAACAGTGGACGTTTAACTGACTGAGCCCCCCAGAGCCCCTCATCACTTACTCTTAACACAAAATACAGTTCACATGTGAGTAATCCATGGAAACCCCGTCATGATTTGGTGGAGGAGAACCAGCCCAGAGCCACATGGACCTGCAACACAGGGCAGACGCAAAGAGCAGGCAGCGGCCGGGGCCCCGCGTTGTGCACCGGGAAGCCGCTCGATGCGTTGGAAAGGCTTTGGCGCTCCCAGCGAGGTCCTCTGCCAACCGTATAAAAATGCCATCTTGGAAAAGATGTGGTTTTGGGTGTTTACTGATTACATTGTACTTTTTGCAGCATCTCCGGAATCTCAATTATTTTAAGTCAATGCAACACAAACCTCTTTTAATTAAAAAATACAATTTTGGAAAACTGAAGAAACATGATGCGATTCACTCAAGCAGCGCTGGGGGCCCAGCAGTGACAGGTGGCCTGCGATGGGAACCCTTCTACGACAACGCTAAAATAATTCTCGCCAGTTAAGCTCTTCATGAGCGTGATGTCATTTCTAAACTGGTTAGTTTTTAAAAGATCTTTCAGATGTACATTCGCAACCATGGCTCTTTGTCATGGTTTATGAAAACCTCGTTTTCCTAAGTCTCTCGGGAATGACTGAATAGTTTTCATCGTATTTAAAAACTTCTCTTAGGTAAAATTAAGTAGAATTACATAGAAAATGTTGGTGTCAGGTACATCCTACTTCGAGTTCTAACTGTAAATTAGGACAAGATCATAATGCTTTCTTAATTTCTTTAAAACCCTAATTTCCTTTAAAAAAGAAAAGGACGATAGGACATATATCGTGGTGTTATTGTGAGGACTGATAAGATGCATCAGAGACCTTAGAAACTCACTGACTCGTGGGCATTGTTTGAATCGCGCCTCCTGTGCGACAGGCCCCGTGACCACTGGGCGATGCCACAGGAGCAGCGTCACGTGTCAGAGGCCCTCAGTCACAGGACAAAGGAACAAACGAATGATACATATTTCTTTGTGATGAACGTGTGATGTTTGAAACGCTTTTATGTGATTTGGTAACCCTGCGGGTATTATCTCCCCTGATTTACAGACAAGACCAAAATCAGATTACAGACCCGACTCTTCTAGGGTCACAGCCTCTGGACAGCAGGTGTGGGGCTTCCACAGGCACCTGCGTGGGTCGCCCACTCAGCCCACGTCAGGACACGCAGCTCCTATGCCACCTCATCCACAGGGTCGGCTACAGAGTTCAGCGAAGTTGACCTTAAATTAACTGGGGTGCTCGGAGGTCTAAGGCATCTGTGAGATTGTTGACACCTTTACTAAACCACATAACTGGAAGTCTGTGTGGCCAACAAACAATTCTGCCAGGCACTGAGGCCTCTGAATGTACCCTCCTAATGTCGTATTCTGCAAAGGACCACAGGATCCTAAACATTCTGCTACGGCAGAGATCAGGTCTGGCTTTATCTATGTGACACACCCTCAGCCCATGTCTTCATTCTCTGGGCCTTCGATTACCTCAGCCCGAGAAACTCTAACGGGTCCAGTGCTTCCCTTTAACACTATGGCTGCGTGTTCCCTTTGGGCAAACTTTTCATTTAGCCCATAATTTACGGGCCACACAGTGACCCCAGCTGTCCTCGCCTCAATTTGTTTGTATCATAGGTGGGAAAGTAAGAAAAAAACACAAACTGATCAAAGCCTTGTGTGGAAAGTAGTGGCCCTTGGGGGTTACGACCCCACAGGAAGGGGCAGAGGGGCTCTGTGGACCCAGACACCTTGCTCTCGGCTCCTCCTGCTGCGTCTGGACCACGGGCTCTGGAAAGAGACACAAGAAGAAAATACCGAGTGTTTAATCGAAACTCTTAATTTCATCTTTTAAAGGTTTTGTCTTTGTGTGTTTCATAATGAAACCTATATTGGAAACCCCTCCAAAATAAACACATCTACAAGCAATCAGAGCATGCAGTCCAAACAATTCTCACCCATTGACATGTTGGGTGAGAATCAGTAATAAACACCTAAGCCTCACCGATGTAGCCTCCAGTCCACAAGCTGCGGCCGTGGCCACATAGGCAGATGGGGACGTTCTTCACCAGGAGCACACACCCAGTCACAGGGGGCTCCACCTGGAGAGAGGCCGCGGGAGGTCACTTGGCTGTGACCCCTGCTGTGTTCTTCCCAGGGTGCTGCTGGACGGGCTGCCCGCCCGCAGAGCACATGCGGGGACACGGCCATCCACCTGCTCCGGTGGCATTCCCATCCTCACCTCCAGCCCCCCGCGCCTCTGCCCACGATGCTCCGGCTCCCGACTCCCAGTTCTCAGCTCCTGTCCTTAATCCCAAAACATTGATGGTTTAGTCTCCGTAGGAGGTTTTTAGGGCTCCCTTCTCCTCATAGGCATTTCCCAGACGACACGTTTCACGGCGCCATCCTCCTTTCTCTTCGCACGTCTGTGTCTTCCGCCCTGGAGATTCCTCATGGGCCTGTCAGCAGGAGCTCAGAAACATTCGGGGAGCCTCTGGGTTCTGTCCTGGGCCTTTCTTCACCTTAAATCAGCACTTGGAGCATTAGTTTTACTACATTTCTATGATATTATGTTTACACATCTGGCTATATAAAATCACAATTAGTCTTAATATGTTCGATACTAATTTATAATATAAATCTCATAAAAGTGCAAAAATCATGTATAAATATGGATATATAGGGAGAGGTCTAAAAACATGTGAAATGTTAAAAGGGAGTTACCTTTGGTTAATGAAATTTATTTTTCCTTCTTTGGTATCATTTTATTTCTTTTCTACAAATTTGAAAATGAAATACATTAATCTATGTTCAATGATTGTAACAGTGAATATAGCTTATAAAATAAAAACTGAATACATTGCACAGGGCATTCCTCTGAGTAGTCATCTAAAAGCAAAAATCATTACGAGTTACTAATCTCAAGTATCTGGAAAAAAATACTAGCAGGGAAAATTAGGACAAATTCTCACTTATTCAGACTGACTTGATAGATCCATTTAATTCACAGATTTAAGGGCACAAATCCTACAATCAGGACACAAATCCTTGGCCCTGTCTCCCCACACAAGGAGCCTGAGGCCAAGCTCTCAGCCAAGTGCACAGGGGCTCCGGCCAGTGCTGCCTGGAGCCAGCTGCTCATCCCCTGCCCTGGCGCTCTGGTGCCCACAGCCGGGGGCGCTTGCCAGCTATCTGCACGTTCCCTCTCCCTGGACTTTCCCCGCAGCCGGCAGCACTGGGTTCCTCCGGGCACCCACAGGTGACAGTCTCTGCCCTCACAGCCAGTTCTGTCCTGGGCAGATACTAAGGCACATCTGAGCTCAACAGCAGAGCACCAGGCAGGTCAAGAAGGAGCAGACCGATGCCATGGGCCTTCTCCTCGCCCTGGCTGGGCACTCTCTCTAGAAGCTGAGTGTCCATTAACCGCAACCATTCACCCGCCATACCCACCTCCTCTGCCGCCCTCCGTGCCCTCCATCAAGTCTTCCTCACCAAGCGTGGACCGGCTTCCACCACTCCCCACACCAACGGATTATTGATTTTTGCCATCACTCGTATACACCACATTCAGCCTCCTTCTTAAAGATGGTTGGTGTGCTTACTCATGTCCTTTGCTGGGATCTGATAATCACTCATGTGCCCTTCTGTGGGACGTCACCACATACACCTTGTGACATGCCCTTGGCCACTCCCACGCCTGCAGCAATTGGGCCTTTGGTGGACATCTGACCCAGAAAGAGTTGATCTCATTCTCTACCCCAACATTTATGAACAAAGAACTCTTGAGCAGGACAGGGCAGTCCAGCCAAAAGGCCATGTAAATCTGTCCTTTTATGAACATCATTGAATTATTTCCATACCATGTACTTGCATCTAGAAAGGAAGAACAGAGAAAAGTGAGTCTATGCAATCTACAATCTTGCCCTGCAACCAGATGAACCAAGCATAGAAAGAAGGAGAAGGAAGGAAGGAACAAAGGAAGGAAGGAACGAACGAAGGAAGGAAAAAGGAAATAGAGAGATGGAGAGGGAGAGGGAAGGAAAGGAGAGAAAAGAAAAAGTTATATTTTATATTACAAATTCTAACAAAAATATTTCTATACAGAAAAAACAAATCCAGAGGGAGCATGTTTTTGTCACTATCACTGTCCTATAACTGGGCCACCCCAGCATCTGGGATGTGGGTGGAAACCACTGTGGAGCGATTTCCCCCTGGGATCTGGCCTCAGGAGCAAAAGCACCTGTGCTCTATCGGGCCCCCCTGAGCAGATTTACCAACAACCACTGAATGCCTCTCACATTCCTTCATGGGTTCCTTCATGGATTTTTTTGGAGGAGATGAGAAAGAATAGGGTCCTAAGTTTTATTCACTAATAGTACAGACAAGCCTTCCAATAACAGTACCTGGAAGCCTTGAAATCACTCAGGATAATATACTCATTTTAGCTGATTTTTTAGTTCACCACTGGAATGCTAGTGCTGCCCCAAAAGTTCACTATTTAATCCTCAGCTGGTTATGTATTCATTCATTGAACAAATGTTTACTGACACACGAGTGAATAAGACAAGCTTGGTGTCTGCACAGACGGAGCTCATGGCGGAGTGACAGGCAGTCGGTAATAACTGTGTCACAACTCACTAGCCCTCCGTGCCCTCCCCCACTCAGATTGTTGCCAAATGACCGGTGGACGTATCATAGATGAACTCATAGGTGGGTGTTCAGGGGTAGCTTGGGGGCTATACTTCCAGTTCTGTTAATACTCTAAATTTGATTAAAATGCAAGTGTCGGAGGCGTCTGTGGGAAGGACAGTAAATTGGTATGTTTCCTCACCGTGGCCACCTTGGGCGGCATGGTGGGGAGGCGAGGCCTGCAGGGGACACTGGACAACTGCTCCAGCGTGCAGGGCTGGACCTCTTCTCGTCACAGTCGTTCTATAACGGTAATCACCTGACCTTCAGGAGAGCAAGCCTCTTCTTATGTAATAACAGATCATTTGGTCTGCAGCTCATGAACAAAGACACCCAACTACAGACTGAAATGCTTGGGAGGAAACCACTTATTTCTACATTTCCTGAACTTGTCATGATCAATCCACACACTAATAATGTAATAAATGTTAGGAATAAGAACAGCTCCATACACGGATCCAAAATAGCATATACGACTAGACAGGATCAGAATGGAGTAGGTGAAATTTACCCCTGAATAGGGTATTCCCCCATGAAGACATATTTCCTTCTAAAAATAATGGCAAGCTTTGACTTTCAATTCAGAGTCATCAGAAAATGGAGAAGACATAAGACTGTAAATTTATATCAGTGGTGAAGCTACTGAGTGATGAACCATGTGATGACCCAAACCCTACGGAAGAACTTGATTACGGTGCTATGATAAAGTGCATATCCCAGAGCTGCCTACAGAAGCTAACGTTTTGCTTGAAAAGTTGCAGAAGCACGGGAGAAAACGTTCTCTGGTTAGGCTGAAGTCATATCATCCAATATCGCTTTCATCGTACATCTAATATGTGCAAGCACCTATTGCATATCAATAATATATTGGGTGCAAATGCAGCCTTCACTCAAAGTTCAGCAGAGGCAAGAGTGCATTAAAGCTGCCATGTGGGCAGTAATTAAAAGGATGGGACTCGGATTCATCAGAGCTGGAGGCCTGAGTTGGTTCTAATTTGTCAGCATGATGCAAATCCAGCATAAAGTCAGAACTATTGCAGCATCTGAGCACCGGAATGTTCATTTCCTCCGAAGATCTTTGCTATCTTCCTGGGGAAGTTTGTAACTGTAATTGCACCTGAAACACACCCTCTTCCCTACGCTTTGGCTTACCACAGCCAACACTCAGGTGTGGTGTCACCAGAGGGCTTTACGGTAACTCTGAGGGAGGATGTGCCCCAGGGGTTACAGGCGGTGACGTCATCTCCTAAGGAGAGAGTGTGCCTGCCAACCAGACCTTCTCTGAGGAGGAGGAATCCTCCCTTCTCATTCTTCCCCAACAAGAAGAAATTGTAATATATCGGGTCACATAACAGGATGCTGATTATCCAGCTTTGCTGTTTGGTTGAGCTACTGTTCAGGTCTCTCTATTCTCTTCCACCTCTGCTGGCGAGCTGCCCCAGGGCACAGCTGACACAGGAGAAGGCTGGAGTGTCCCCCCTCATTCCTCTCTCTCTATCTTTCTTCACCTCTCGGGTCCTGTCACTCATTTCTTGTCTTGGGAGCCCTCATACATAGCTCATGATAAGCTCTAGGTTTTGGCTAAGACAATACGTGAAGACCTTACAGTCCCTGAACTTGGTGACTATAGACCCAAATGCAATTTTTAATCTTTCTTTTTGCCGT
The DNA here is from genome assembly GCF_008692635.1 of Crocuta crocuta. Lineage (NCBI taxonomy): Eukaryota > Metazoa > Chordata > Mammalia > Carnivora > Hyaenidae > Crocuta > Crocuta crocuta. The sequence continues at coordinate 361,817 of NW_027529191.1, read as the reverse complement.
TGTTTCAATGTACATATCACAGTCAGAAAGATCATGAAGACGAGCAGAAGCCGGGTATTCCTGGATGACACACTAATGTCATCGGAACCTAACTGAGAATTATGGTTGTCAAGAATTGACTTGGTTCATGGGGCACCTGGGTGGCGTCCAACTTCAGCTCACATCATGGTCTCACGGTTCGTGGGTTTGAGCCCCGTGTAGGGCTCTGTGCTGACAACTTGGAGCCTGGAGCCTGTTTCATATTCTGCATTCCCCTCTATCTGACCCTCCCCTGCTCACTCTCTCTCTCTCTCTCTCTCTCAGAAAGAAATAAAAACATTTTAAAAATTAAAATAAAAAAGAATTGACTTGGTCTTCACCAATAAATAAATAAATAAATAAATAAATAAATAAATAAATAAGGTGAAGTAGTGGAGTACTAACTAACTCAATTCACAATTATGGAAAATTATCAAAATATGTATGTATATCAAATCACTGCTTCGTACACTTCAAATATATTACAAGTATAGTTGTTGATTGTTTCTTGAAAAAGCTTAAAAAAAAAAAGAATTGACTTGCAATGAGGGAGATCAGGATGTGATGTACAAGATCTCACATAGAATGGACCATTTCAGTATTTAAAAAAATTTTTTTTAATGTTGATTTTATTTCTGAGAGAGAGAGAGAGAGAGAGAGAGAGCGTAAGCAGGGGAGAGTCAGAGAGAGAGGGAGACACAGAATCTGAAGCAGGCTCCAGGCTCTGAGCTGGCTGTCAGCACAGAACTGATGCGGGGCTCGAACCCACGAACCTTTGAGACCAGACGCTTAACTGGCTGAGCCATCTAGGCGCCCCCATTTCAGTATTAAAATCCTTCAGACTTGAGGGGCTCCTGGGTGGCTCAGTCGGTTAAGTGTCCGACTTCAGCTCAGGTCATGATCTCATGGTCTGTGGGTTCAATTCCCATGTCAGGCTGTGTGCTGACACCTTGGAGCCTGGAGCCTGCTTCAGATTCTGTGTTTCCCTCTCTCTCTGCCTCTTCCCTGCTTGCTCTCTCTCTCTCTCTCAAATAAATATACATTTTAAAAATTGAAAGATAAGTAAGTAAAATACATAAATAACCCCTCAGCCTTCAGGAGACCACCAGGGTACGTGTGGACTCCAACAAATTGGAGCAAACGAGAGAATGAGATGACATCATGTCGCTGTCTCTCCGAACATTTGCAGGAACCTCTTTTCAGGCCTTTCCTAATCTTGGAAATCCCTAACTGGGAAGGAACCTTCTTCTTCACCAGAGGCATATGTAGTGGGCAGCTACTGTTTCCGACACACAGAGTCCACTGGCTTCCTAAGGCAATGGCTTCCTGTCCATTCATTGTCACAAGATCATTGCATTCCAGCAAGTTCTGTGATGGGTTCAGAGACTGGAGCCACTTGGACCCAGTCAGAGTCTGTGGGGTCTTTAGTACTGGGCCCTGAGGCCGTCTTCCCAGATCCTCACCCAGTGGGGCTGTTGAACTATATGGGCCCATCAATGCTCTTACCGAGTAAGAAATTAACTTCTGGTTTCATAGGTAGAGAACAGGTCCAACTCTGAGGACAGAACCAATTCTTCAGTAAGCAAAAGTTAAAACCCGAATTTCTTTCCGGAGTTTGACAACCAATTATTTAATGCTCCTGGACACATCTTGGTGGACCCACAGAGAGTTTGGGTACCATGATGCGCCCCTCTCCTGCCTGCTTCCACACCTGAGCCAGGCGCCCAAGCCACAACCTGTTTCATCAGTGACTCAGCCCCATACCTCGACCTACCAAACCTCTGCAGATTCATATCCACTCTCCTCCCACACCACCATTCCTGGTCTGGAGTACCCCCGTGGGGATAAGCTTCCTTACTCCAGGTCCTTGCCTGTGGCACCTCCCAGATTCTCATCTGGTCACAGCATGTTCCCCCTTATTTATTTATTTATTTATTTTGAGAGCGAGAGAGTGTGTGTGAGTAGGGAGGGGCAGGGGGAGAGACAGACCCTTAAGGAGGCTCCATGCTCAGTGCACACCCCAACGCAGGGCTCAATCCGAGGACCCTGGGACCGTGACCTAGGAGGAAATCAAGAGTCAGATGCTCAGGTGACTGAGCCAGTGAGTGCCCAGCATGCTCCCCTTACTACCAGCTACCCCTGTCCTCAGGAAGAGGTCTGGGCTCTGTCCCAGAAACCCAAGGCCTTTTATGACTTAACAGCTTCTCAATTCTCCAGTCTCCTCCAACTTTACCCACCTCTTCCTTGTGTATTTCATTCAATTCCTGTAAAGGGCTGTGTTTGCTCTTCCTTCTGGATTCTGTACTTCCCCGTGAAACTTCCTCTCCCTGAAAGCTCCTCCCCTGCACTTTCTCTTCTACCTGGCTGAACTGTACCCACCTGGCAGGTCTCAACGTCAGTGTTGTTTCCTCTCTGAACCCCACGCCCCAGTTGGATGTCTTTTCTCATGCATCGATTCCTACCAAACCAGACGCCAACACCTCTCAGACTCCCTGGTTGATTCTGTCTAGCCAGGAGGTGAATATGCAAACACTACCATGGTGAGTAAAGTGGCTTGTCAAGAACGGGGTGGGGTGGGGGGCACTGATCACCTGGGGAGCTCATAAAACCTACCTTCATTCAATTTAACAATTTCCTGAACAGTCCATATGCTGCTACCACCCACATGCCTCAGACAGGCAAGCAGAGCATGCCCTCCGGCTGTGTAAACAGAGTCCAGGTGTCTCGTCTTCCTCACGGTGCTCGCAGCTCCCGGAACTGAGCCTGTTACGTGGTTGGCACTCTATGTATGTGACATCTTTGGCTGAGAGGGAAGGATTATTAATGTAGAAGAACTTTATTTTTATCCAGAAGAATATACAGGTAAGAAGAAAATTGCCTTTGCTATAGAGGTATGATGGGAAAGCTATTAAGGGTAAAGAAATATAAACTTAAGGTCTTAATTCAACCTGGTTAAATTACTAACCACGTTAAATTATAAATTGTAAAGTGTACACATTTTAAAGACCAAGTTTAAAGATAAGTCTGGGCATTTGTGTATACCCAAGTAACCACATCTCAAAGAGATATGGGATATTTCCCTCACCCCAGAAGGTTTCTGTTCTTTTTTTCCAGCCAATCTCACCACATAAGCAGCTGCTATTTTGGTTTCTAACACTACATTCTACTAATCCATTCTTGACTTTTATGTAAATGGAATTTACAATATAAGATCTCTTGTCTAGTTTCTTTTATTCAACACAATGTCTGTAAAAGTCACCCATGAACGCTGCCTAAGACAGTAGTTTGCTCCTTTTACTTACTGAGCAGTGTTCCGTTGTTTGGACACAACTCCGATGGTTGACTTATTTGTTTATTGATGGAATTTGCATTGACTATTGTGAATACATTTGCTATAGATATTCTTGTACAAACTGTTTTGAGGCCATGAATCTTCATTTCTCTTTAGTCAACATCTGCGAATGGAATCGGCCATAAAGTAGGTGCATGCTTACTTTTATGAAATTACTAAACCCCGGGGCACCTGGGTGGCTCAGTCCATTCAGCATCCACTTCAGCTCAGGTCATGATCTCACAGCTCTGGGGTTCAAGCCCCCCATCTGGCTCTGTGCTGACAGCTCAGAGCCTGGAGCTGCTTTGGATTCTGAGTCTCTTCTCTCGGCCCCTCCCCTGCTCATGCTCTGTCTCTGACTCTCTCAAAAATAAATAAAAACATTAAAAAGAAAAAGGAAATTACTAAACGCTTTTGCAAAGTGGCTGAACCATGTCAGCCTCCCACCAGAGAGGGGACATTGCTCCACACTCTTGCCAACATTAACTGTCATCCGCTTTTTTAGTTCACCCATACCAGGTGCAGGGTGTCTTCTCTGCGAGTTGTCAGTGTTTCCCGGATCCACTGTTGGCCAAGGCAAGTCACACAATGAGGAAAAGGGATCCTCTGCTTAGAGGGAGGTCCCGCGATTCCTGAGAAGAAAGATATGCATGAATCTGAGCAGGCAGGGAATGGTGTCAGGAACCGTGGTGGGGTGATGGCCAGATGTTACTTTTCTTCTCAGCTGAGAGATTGGAAGCAGGAGAGAGGTGGGTCCAAACCTAGAACGTTCCTCTTTCTGCAGAATAGCTCTTCAGTAAAAACTGAGGAGTGACTTGGCACCGAATCTCTGATAAATGGAAATAGTCTGAAATGAAACCTGCTGTGATTGATTTATTTTGGCATTTTACTTCTCAAATTCTTATCTAGGAATCTTTCTCTTTTTTTAATTAAAAATTTTTTTAAGTTTACTTATTTGTTTTGAGAGAGAGTGTACACAGACGAGAAAGAGGCAGGGAGAGAGAGAATCCCAAGCAGCCTCCAAGCTGTCAGCATGGACCCCAGCACAGGACTCAAACCCATGAATAGGGAGATTATGACTTGAGCAGAAGTCAAGAGGCCACCCAGGTGCCTCTTATCCAGGAATCTTCTATCACTTATTTTCACAGTTAAGTAGAATGACAACCTGCAAAAAATGTGTCTTTTTAAAATTTATTACCATTTGCATTTGTAATAGTTGTAGAATTTATGTACTTTTTGTATATAGTTGATATGTCAATAATAGACATGCCAAATGCCCAGGTAACATTCTTGCTGCCAACAAGTAAAGCAAATCCTGATTTTATGTGAAATTGGTCAGCGTCCTCAAGGAGATACTTCAGACACTGGGCACTTGCAACAGGATGTGGAATCCGGAGATCAGAGGCCAAGGTAATGCTGGCAGACCCACCACTCGTGACTGTGCCGCCCCATCTGCTGGTTAAGGTGAAGGGGGTATGACTGTGTGGACGAAGGGATAACAGTACACGGCGTTATGTCCTATGCATACAGTGGGGCTCAGAGACAGTGGCATCAATAAGATCCCCTAAGTCTTCAGGAGGCCCCTGTCTCTGCTTCTACCTGATTGCGGCAATCAAGAAAAGCTTCCTTGTGACACACAGGAGTGTTCTGAAATAGGAAAAGCCCCAAGAACATAACTGTGGGATCTATATGGACAGCACAGGAGCATAAATCAAGAAAGAGAATTGTAGAGAAAAAAAGCAAACAGGAAAGAACAGGACGAAAGACAAAGACAAGCAGCTTAAGTCTCTGCAGGTGAGAGTCCCAGGTGAGACTCCACGTGAATGTCCAGGTGAGTGTCCCAGGTGAGACTCCACGTGAATGTCCAAGTGAGTGTCCCAGGGCAAAGCCACGTAGCTTGCAGAGCACCATGGTCCTGTTCTCTAGGCGGTTCCGTCACTAACTGTGGATAGAGGCCCAGCAGTCAGCTTACAAATAACATGCTACAGATTAGGGGTAAATTTCTAACCTAATAAGTAAATATTGGCTAACTACCGAGCATTTGATTTCCAATAAAGCCCTTCGTCAGCTTTAGTTATAGTCCCCACCTTCAGTCTTCTGTGCCTGAACAAGGGGCCACCAAAGCCATCACCTTTGGTACCAGATAGAGACTCATCTCCCAAGGGTCAGCTTCACTCTCACCTACGAGAGAGAAGGGCAGCGAGCGAGGGCAGACACACACTAACAGCTGCTGCGCACACTTCTGTCCCTGCGTATGTAGCTTTACCCATGACATTTATTATTCTCCTATAGTCCCATTTTACAAAGTACAGATTTATTTTTTTAACAGATTTCAACAAGTGACTCTAGTTGTTAAGCTGACAAAAAAATTCATCTGCTACTTTCACATTTTTATAATACTTATTTTATGTTTAAAAAAAAGAGTGTGAGCGGAGTAGGGGCAACGAGAGAGGAGGACAGAGGATCCAAAGCAGAGAGCCTGATGCGGGGCTCGAACTCACAAACCCATGATATCATGACCTGAGAGTCACCCAAAGAGCCAGTTGCTCAACTTACTAAGCCACCTAGGCACCCCTACTCTTACATTTTTTTATGTCTTTACTCATTTTAAGTCTTTTTTTTTAAAGTTTATTTATTTATTGTGAGAGAGAGAGCAAGAGAGAACGGGCGGGGGAGGGGCAGAGAGAGAGGGAGACAGAAGATGGAGGGAGGCGGCTCTGTGCTGTCAGCAGAGGGCCTGACGCTGGATGGAACCCACGAACTGTGAGATCGTGACCTGAGCGCAAGTCACACGCTTAACTGACTGAGCCATCCAGGCGCCCCATACATTTTTTTAATCTCTTTAAACTCCAATGTCATCTTTTCAGCCATGGCTGTAAAATAAAACTAAGGGAGGGGCGCCTGGGTGGCTTAGTCGGTTGGGCGTCCGACTTTCGCTTAGGTCATGATCTCGCGGTTCGTGGGTTCGAGCCCCACGTCGGGCTCTGTGCTGACAGCTCAGAGCCTGGAGCTGCTTCAGATTCTGTGTCTCCCTCTCTCTCTGACCCTCCCCTGCTCATGCTGTCTCTCTCTCTCTCTCCTAGAAATAAATAAAAAAAACATTAAAAAAAAATAAATAAAACTAAGGGGAAATGTGGAAGTTCACAGATGCTGAGTATAAACCACTGCACTTAAATTAGATCAGCATTTCATTCACCGTGTTTGGTGATTACAGAGACCATGCTATCTACAGCGAAGTCAGAGAGAAATTGCCTTTTTCTACCTGTTTTCCCAGCCCTGCTCCATGTTTTTCATGGAGAAGCCCCCTGTGTTCTGGCCACCGCAGGAGGCAGCATGCCAAGTTCTGGAGACTCCTGATAAATAAGTTATGGCCCCTCTGGAGCTTAATAACCATAAAACTAAATATGGATGAATTTACTAGATTTGCATCTTATTTATTATGCACTTATGTGGACTGTGTACTTACTATATTTCTAAGCACTAAGATGTTAGATTAGTTAGGTTACCTTGGGACAAGACCAGCCCTGGCCAGCCCTGAGGATGTTGTTCCCTAGCAGTGATGCGCTCGTGCTGGTGGGGCCTGTTGTCAGGAAGCCCATTTGGTAAAGACGGAGTTGCGTGATGTCTACTGCAGTCCCATCAGCTGGAATATGAAATGCAATGATTTGAAGCTCTCATTCCATGTCCATGAGATACAGTGTAACTCACACTGGGGAAAGGACGTAAACCTTTTATTAACTCAGCTTAACACAAAAATGGATTGTTACTGGTTTTCCAATATAATGAGAATTCATACCCAACGCAATAAGCCTATTTTACAGCTATAAGAAGATTCCTGGTGGGAAGACAGTCTTTAATTAGATGAAATAGAAAGCAGACTTACTACCAATCTCCCTGCATTTACCTTCCGCCAGCTTTGCACGAACAGGTGCTGTGCAGAGTGGGGTGAGGACAGGTGACCTTGCGGCATGAACTTGGAGAGCCAAGGCGCTGGCCATGCTCATATGGTATCAAAATCGAATCATTATTCAACTCTATAAAAAGCCACTAGTTTATGTGCATTTTCATCCAAAGAATGTTTCCCCCTCCCTTGGATAGTCATGGATTTTGTCCAAGGCAAAATTATGTTTAAAAATTTATATCCACCAATAAACCAAACTTACTCTGGAAATAAACATCGACCAGAGTAGTCATATTCTGCTGGCGATGAAGAGAGCAGGGCCCTTGTACATGAGCGAAGGCAGGGCTGCCATGCTCACTTGCCCATCTCCCCTCACCTCTTCCTTGTCTCAGCACCTCACCCCCGAAGAGAGTAGAACTGTCTCTCAACAAGATTTGCCTTGAGTCAGAGGCAGACTGTCTGAAGGCCAGAAAGACCTTCACGTGACAGCCTCTGAGGGTCCCCACACACCGCCCAGGGCATCAGACCTGGCAGTTTCTCATCCTTAGAGACCAACAGCAAAAGCCTCCCCAAATTGAGAGTGGAAGGTCCCAACCTGTTTCCTCGGTTAGATAAACTTTAGCGAAGGAACAGGACCTCGAACACCTTGCTTCTGAAGAGATTTGGGTATTTGTACGCAGAGGTTAGGAAAGGTGGAACACGGGATATGGGACTGTAAGCATTTGGGGAACTTTGGTGCACTGGGCGAGCCCAAATGCGGGATGAAAATCCAGAAAATGGACACATTTTCCTTTCCAGGAAGCAGTGTGGATGCTAGGTGGCTGCGGACACATTTTCCTTTCAGGGCTTGAGTCTCGTTCCCAAATCCACGCTGCTTAAGAGAGGATCACCGAGATTGATAACTTACTCACCATCTCAGGATAAATGACAGGGACAGAAGGTGAATCATCCCCAGAGGACTCCGAAGTTGGGGTTCTCCCCCGGAAGGCCAGTGCGGTCTCAGAGCTGGAGAGTGGAGGGTGCTCTGGGGCCGGGAAAGGCCCGCTCCCACTCAGTTCTGCCTGCATTACCACAACTGCTGGACCCCCACCCAGGACTGTTGTCCAGCTATCTTTAAGGTTAGGGACACCTCCCTTCGGGGTGGGAAACAGAGCTGAAATCCCATGTGCGGGTGTCCAGGCAGTCCCCGAGGGAGCACGGGCCCCCACCAAGCCACGGCGGCCGCTACAGGACAGGGTCCCCCACCAGGAGTGAAGGTGCAGAGGCCCCTGCAGGGACTTTGCCCAGAACCCTGGGAACGAGGCCAGCGCAGAGGAAGTGCAAGGCTCTCCAGCCCATGTGTACGTCCACAGGGGAGGGTGTGGGGTTCCGCTGCTCTGGGTTCAAACCCCGGCTCCGCTACAGATGAAACAGGTGATCCAGACTGAGTCACTAGAACTCTGCACGCACCGCCATCTTCCTCCGTCAGAAAAGCATCCTGTGCGTCCCAGGCACTTCCATCAGCCGATCAGAGTTGTTCGGAACCAGAACTGAGTGCATAGAGGCTGGGATGCCTAGATGCTAAACCGATGCTAATTGTTATTATCCATTTAAAAATGTTTCTTATCACCGGGCTTACCTTAGAGAGGAAGACAACAGGTGCCTCTTCCCTGGCAAAGGGGAGCCCAAGGATCCAGAGAAGGGAGGGCGGAAGCAGCTACGGGGCATCCCCTCGGGGAGCACTCGCACTTGCACAAGCGCAGGAGGGCGTCTTCAGAGTGGAAGTCTATTTTGCAGACACGGTTTGTTACCACAGCACTACTCTTGTTACTTTTACGACACTGACATTCTCCTGAGTATTTCCTAGAAGAATCTCGCTAAACCATCAGGAAGACTAGCGGGAATTGCCCGCCCTCTCTCAGAGCAGCAGGAAATGAGTTATCATAGTGGTTTTTAAGTTTGCCATAAGTGTGAGGTCTGTTTTGAAAAGCTGTACAACTAAAGACAAAATGATTCACTTGAAAGTTTTTTAATAGTTTATTGTCAAGGTGGTTTCCATATAACACCCAGTGCTCATCCCCACAAGTGCCCTCCTCCGTGCCCATCCCCCCTTTCCCCTCCCCCACCGCCATCAACTCTCGGCATTCAAGAGTCTCTCATGGTTTGCCTCCCTCCCTCTCCCCCACTATTTCCCCCCTTCTTCTCCCCCACGGTCCTCCCTTAAGTTCCTCCTAATCCACCTATTCATGCAAACACATGGTATCTGTCCTTGTCTGCCTGACTTATTTCGCTCAGCACAACACCCTCAAGGTCCATCCACGTTGCTACACAGGCCAGATTTCATTCTTTCTCATTGCCATGTAGTATTCACTTGAAATTTTTAAAATAATGTACATGGTTTCTTAATTACCTTCTATGTTGCCTCAATCAGTTTGTCTTATGTGTGCACTTTGACAAAAGTCACTGGAGCAAGGACGCACGAGTGGTTTTGAATCAGAAGCCTGAAGCAGACGTTGCAGGGAACTGGCCTGGGTCAGGCACCGGCTCCTGTAAGGCCCGGAGCTGATTTGGCATGGGAGGAATTTGCACACGCACACACTCAACGGTGTGAGGCAAGACCACATGGCCGTGAGCGCCGGAGAGCAGTGCCCCGCAGCCCGCGATGCGCTGGGGCCCAGCGCTCTGCAGCCTCTGAGCCAGCACGTCCAGGCTCTGCGTGCCTGACCCTCGGGCGAGCGTGGGGAACACCCTTTTGTGACAAGCATAGAAAACACCGAGTGAACAGGACACAGAGGAGATGGCAGAGTTCGGTGTGAAGGAAAGGTTCGGGGGAGAGTCCCCACCCGCTCCCCCAGGTGGCCGTGGTGAGGACAAGAGGCTGCCAAGCGTGGTCTTCGGGAGGGTGGCCCCGGCCGCTCACTCCCCCGGCCTCGCCTGTGAGCCGTGGACAACTCCACACAAGGCCACAGTCCGCGACCGCCTGTGCAGCTGGGGCGCCCACTGCCGGAGCCGACCCAGGACAGACGGCCACAGAGCCATCTAGACCACCCCCTGTGGGGGGGTGAGCGCAGAGGGTGAGGAGCTGGTGAGCCCTCTGCGGAGTCGCTGCCTGCACTGCCGTGTCTGGTTCTGGTGCATGTAGAGGCTCTCCAGCCGTCAAGCGCTTGGGCCGATGTGTGAAGATGAGCGGTGAATGTTCCAGAGGCTGGCTCGGCAGGAAGGCAGGAGAGAGACGAGTGTGCACCGGCCACAGGAAGTGAGTCGGAATTACATACAAGCAAACGTGCTCACACCCGCCTCTGTGATCTCCCTTGACCTCTGAAGGCCCTGCCACTTCCTGTGTCCCCAGGGGAGCACCGTCCCTCATCCCCGGGGGAGGACCGTCCCACCACGTCCCCGGGGGAGCGTCACCCACATCCCTGGGGGAGCGTCCCCGACGTCCCCGGGGGAGCGTCACCCACGTCCCCAGGGGTGCGTCACCCACGTCCCTGGGGGAGCGTCACCCATATCCCTGGGGGAGCGTCACCTCACCGTGTCCCCAGGAGAGCACCATCCCACGTCCCTGGGGGAGCGTCACCCATATCCCTGGGGGAGCGTCACCTCACCGTGTCCCCAGGAGAGCACCATCCCACGTCCCTGGGGGAGTGTCACCCACATCCCTGGGGGAGTGTCACCCACATCCCTGGGGGAGCGTCACCCACGTCCCTGGGGGAGCGTCACCCATATCCCTGGGGGAGCGTCACCTCACCGTGTCCCCAGGAGAGCACCATCCCACGTCCCTGGGGGAGCACTGTCCCACCACGTCCCCGGGGGAGCACCACTCACATGTCCCACATCCAGTGACAGCCTCCCCTCCGGCCTCCCCTCTTGTTTCTGTCCCATTGGGTCGGCGGGAGGGGCAAACCGCATCACTGCTCATGGAGCAGCCGTGGACTTTCCTGTAGACCCTGCCTCTGGCCGCGGAAAGTCAGGCTGAGGCAGCACTCGCCCCCATGACGTTGCCCCAGGACCTCGGTGAAGGACTCTCCCCCTCAGTACCCGCGATCCCTTGTCTCTCTGCTTCAAAGAATGAAGGGTGGGCAGGAAATGAGCAGCAGACAAGAGTTTATTGGAGCATAAGATCAGAGAGTAAGAATAGTAGGAAAGCTCTCTTTGCAGAGAGGGGGCATTTGAAGGCGAATGCCCAAAACTATAGGAAAGGAACGTTACTTTATAGGGTTTTAGTCCATTCCCCCAGCTCCCTCCACCCCTGTTTTCCTTTGTTGGCCTGATAACTGCAGGTGCTGAGCTGTTCATTTCTGTGGGAAACATGAGGGGGGAGTAGATAGTGTTTTTGTTACATTCTTTTTTGTTTTTTAAATATTTTTAGTTATTTCTAGGAGAGAGAGAGAGAGAGACAGCGTGAGCAGGGGAGGGTCAGAGAGAGAGGGAGTCACAGACTGAAACAGCCTCCAGGCTCTGAGCTGGCAGTCAGCACAGAGCCCGACGCGGGGCTCGACCCCACGCACCGCGAGATCATGACCTGAGCGAAAGTCGGTCGCTCAACCGACTAAGCCACCCAGGCGCCCCATGTTACATTCTTACGAAAAACCTAACATTTGAGGGAATTTCTCTTAAGGTCAGGTGCTCCCAGCACTGTTGTAAAATATATGTTTCCCTGCCCAGGGACCTCAGGCCCTGACCTTTCCTCTCCGCCTGCTTTCTCCTAGCTTTCCCCATGCTGGCCGCCGCTCCCCCCAACACGTGACTCCTGACCACCGTTAGCAACACGGGTGACGGCCGGCCCACGCGGCTTCCTGAAGGGGAGCAGGGCGGGCCCAGAGGTCGCTCCAGAGGTGGGCGTAATGGGAGGGTGTTTGGAACGTCGGGGCAGCGGAATTTTCTGGCATGTGCGAACGCTTCTACAAACGACCTACAGAGTATCAGACCAGCCAACATTAAGATTCCAAATGCGAATCCTCCTCGGGAGGAGGCCCCACCCTGGGAAGACCCGTCGCAGCCGCCCAGAAAGTCCTGACGTGTCTGGTCCTATCTTTTTAAAACCAACTTAACTCTAGTTTCTTTCTCCCTCTCCCATATTTGCTTGGGCCTCGCGACGCTGCTGACGAGAACGCTGAAGCGCCTGAACCTGTGCGCGGCCCCCCACCCTCAGTTCGTCCCCTGGCCGCCCGGTTTCCATGGGAACAACTCCCGGAGGCATAATGTTGCCTCAAGGAGAGAGTGACCTTCAGCGTCCAGATCACTGTAAATCCGGACAACTGTTTACCTGTCCTGCAGCTCGTAGCACTTCGTCCCCAGTTCAGCCCTGAGGTCCCCTCAGCCGGGCAGTGGGGCTCTGCTCTCCGGCAGGGTCAGAACGGGTGTGAGAACCAAGTCCCCCTCCTCCGATCTTTTCTTCTCGAGCCTCCTTTCCTGTTCCTTATTCTCCTCTTGATCGTGGTTGTAACATACCCGACTGGCAGCTCATAATCCAGGGTCCCTTCCAGGCCAGCGGCCAGTTTTGTGCCGTCCTCTGACTACCTGGAGCTGACTGAGTGACAAACTTGCCCTTTAGAATCGTCTCGGCCTCAGGGGTGTTAGGGGAGAGAGCCTGTATGTAACGAGAGCCTCCCTTAACCTTTCCAGGAAGGCCACCAGGCTTTCATCCTGTGTCTGAGATAGTGGCTAATTGAGCATAATTTAAAGGTCTAACCTTAGACCTCACTAATTTCTCCAACACACAAGCTTGGAAATGGCGGCGACACCATTCCCCAACGGGATGGTCATAGTCCTAAGTAGGATTTTGGGATGAACTGCCTGAGCTCCAGAAGGGAACTAGAAGCCCTTATAGGGCCTCCAGTCCCATAATAATTAATGAGTTACTTGTCCCCATTTCTTTTAGCTGGTGCCAGAACCCCACACATCTCTGTCTCATCAAGAGTCTGATTTAACAAAATTGTTATGTAATTTCCAGGTCAATTCAAAAGCATACTGTATTATTCTGAAAAGCCTCTATGTATTTATCCCAATCATCAGAAAATTTCCCTAGATCTCCTTCCATCTGTCTTAAATCTCACAATGCAAAGGGCATTTGCATTCTCTATGCTTCCTTCCTGACCCTCGAGTTTCCTGTAGGGGAAACAAGCCTGTCGTATTTCCAGGGGGCCTGGATTAGGTGGGTAGCAGGGAGCAAAGTACCCGTCTTAAAATGGGGTTATATGGATCGAGGACCCGAGGAAGAGGGGGTTGAGATGGAAGGCCTCTCTTCCCCTTTCTCTAGGTCTGCTGTGGGTACAGGCAAGGGCCTCTAATGGTTTCCCTCCGATTGCTGGGCCTTGGAAAGGGCTGTCAATAAGTCAGGGCCGACCTTGCATTGCAAATACGTGTCCCAATTTTCTCTTAAAGCCCCAAAACACCGAACATGGGGGCTTCCCCCATTTCCCCTCACGTTTACAGAATAACTCCAATTGTAGGAGGGCATTATAATTGACACTTCCGTCTGGCGGCCAGGTGTCATCCTCTAATTTGTATTGGGGCCAAGTCTCAATGCAAAAGAAAATGAGTTGTTTTTTCTTCAGTGTTTGTGGATCAAAATCCTGCCAGTTTTTGAGAATGCATCCCAAAGGAGGATTGGCTTTGGTTGGGGGACCTGCCCGTCTGCAGGAAAAAGCGGAAAAGGTGTCCCTTATCTCAGTTTCCGAGGGACTGGCAGCCAACTCGAGGTGCTGAGGGTAGTGGCTGCTACCCAGGCTTGACCCTAGGACCGACCTCGTTTTCTCCGGTTTCTCCCATCCCTCCGTTTCCCACCCGCGGACTTTAGGGGTATTGACTCTGATCAAGCAGGACGTCTCTGGTTGTAGAGGATGCACTGACTTTATTTTGACCCAACAGTAATTAGCATGATGATAATAATGAAATTGCTCCTCTTTATACATATATTTTAAAAGGCTGGTAATAACAATTATTTGTAAGGATAAAGTCAGCCCTTAAGGGGGACTAAAGGGCCAAATGTAGGTCCATCCCCTGCCGTTTTCAACAACGACCAGATTGGGATAGACATGTTCCAGCCATGTGGCATCTACTTTAAGGTCTCACGACGTTGCCCCAGGACCTCATGCAGATGTGACTCGGGAGTAGAGAGCAGACTATGGGGTGCCAGCCCACAAGCAAAGCAGGAGACAGTATTAAAAGTGGAAACCAAGCTCACATCGACACAGGGCTGTCTAAGTAAACTTACACACATCCACATGAGGGGTTGGCCCATTCACTGGGCCGCTGAGAAGAATGGGCCGAAGGCTGAGGTCTCAGGAGGGAACATCTATTATAGATCAGCAAATACTTACAGGTCAATATTCAGAGCATCATCTCTTTTTTAACCAGAAATACATATGGGGAGAGGCCAGAGATCAAGTGCAGATCTGAACACGGCACAGACAGCTTGGGAAAGTCTCTTACCAACCAGTAACAATACTCACTTCTGGGAATCTAACTGGAGGCCAGGGAATGCACGTGCCACGGTCTCTCATCTGGGCACAGCACGGTCGGGGCTGGCGTTGCCTGGCTGTGGCGCTCCCTGCCCCTGCAGGGCCTCTGGCAGCACGCCTGACCTCCCCCCACTGACCAGTAGCTCCCCTTCCACAGTGAGGACACCCCAAACCGTGTCCAGACATTGGCCAATGTCCCTGGGGGAAAAACAGCCTCCAGCTGAGCCCCACACGTGCGTATGTATCTATGGAATTTGCAGTAATTTAAAAATAAAATGTAAAGGGGGGTACCTGGGTGGCTTAGCCAGTTAAGCGCCAACTTCAGCTCAGGTCATGATCTCACGGTTCGTGGGTTCGAGCCCCGCATCGGGCTCTGTGCTGACAGCTCAGAGCCTGGAGCTTGTTTCAGATCTTGTGGCTCCCTCTCTCTCTGCCGCTCCCCTGTTTGTGCTCTGTCTCTTTCTGTCTCT
This sequence comes from Crocuta crocuta, assembly GCF_008692635.1. Taxonomy (NCBI): domain Eukaryota; kingdom Metazoa; phylum Chordata; class Mammalia; order Carnivora; family Hyaenidae; genus Crocuta; species Crocuta crocuta. The sequence continues at coordinate 346,655 of NW_027529191.1, read as the reverse complement.
CAAAAATAAGTAAAAGTTAAAAAGAAAATATAAGGTAGTGTGATAAATTCTAACTGTGCATGAGGACGAGGGGGAAGTCCTCAAACCCACCAACTTCCTTCCTTCTCTGCCTCTGTTTCTTCATCCACAAAACTGAGTAAACAAACTAATTCACAGAAATTGCAAGAAAATCGCTTGGCACGTAGCAGCCTCTTAATGACCCCCAGTTCCTTTCTGCCCCTTACTCTTGGGTCTGCCCACCCCCTGGTGCCCCTGCTCTCCTTCCTCCTGCCAGTGCCAGGCACACAGTAGGTGCGCAGCGCAATATGCCTGCCAGTTCAGCAGGGCGGAGTCAGGACCGCGGGAGAAAAACCATGAGTTCATCACAAGCAGCAGAGCAGAGTGGTTTTGGGGGGACCACAACCTTGTGACTATAAATGGAACGAATAGAGTGAACATTTAGAAGAAACTACGGTTATTTTATTTACTGAAAAAGTGTCCTGCAAAAATAGATGGAATGTTTAAAATTAGCACTAAGTAACAAGAATTTGCTAATTACCAGTATGAAATATTAAGTGGTCTGAAAGCAATGGAGAGGAAATTACAAAGCAGAAATCACAGTAACGTTAATAGAACTGCACTTTCCTATAAAGATGAATTACGGATCATGGGCAGGTTAGAAGAGGTCGACGGCTTGTGCAGTGGAGGTGAAGCCAGAGCTTGTGTCATCAGAAGTTCACTGAGGAAGTAGCTGTGTGATCGGGTTAGTACACACATTCCTACACCTTCTCCCTAAAAAAGAAAAAAATAGTAATTTGGTATGAATCTCTCAGGTGCAGGGGAAAGACTCTTGTTTATTTATAAAGTGAAATGGTGTGAGCCAGAGTCAGAAAGGTAAGATAAGAAAACCAAACATAAAACTCCGTGTTGGTGAAGACATGCTAACACCTCTGCTTTACAGAGCTCCACCAAACCTTCCGAAAGCAATTTAGCAGTTCTGCCAACTTATACAAAATACTGTACACATTGACCCACACTACCCCCCTGCTGAAACAGACTCTGGGGCGAGAAGTAAAAGGTTGGTAACTGCAGGTTCCCCTTCCATAGAAAACCTCATGTGCTGTTGATTCACCGCTGAGGGGCCGGTGTGGGCAGGCCGCCCAGCCAGCGAGCGGTCAGGGGCCCTCAGTAACCAACCTTAAATACTCAGACCAAGTGAAAGCAGGCTGCTTTGTCTTCTTACTGTGTGTGCTGGAATTTTAAATACTGTTGAGAATAAAATACTTTTCTCCAAAAATTCTCTTTGTTGCTAAGTTCTAAATAATTGCTGAGGTTACTGTTGAGTATAATAATATATATAAACTTCAAATTAGCATATTTTATTATGTTCTCTTTCATAAATTTTACTCACATGAATATCAATTCTGAAAACTTGAAAACTGGCTCCTATCCACGCAAACCCAGTTATGTATATTCCTGCCCTTCCTGTGCACACGTGTGAGGACGAGACGTCCCCCACCGCTCCCTCTGAGTGCATGCATCCCGGCTCTTAAACATCAGAGTCAGAGTAGATATGGTGACTGTGAATGTGAACGCAGATATAATATAGAACTTGAGTCTATCTATCTGACAAAGTTTTTGTGTTTCAAATGGGAAACAGTGAAAAAAAAAATAAAAATGCAATTTGAGCTGCAAGGTATAACGTCCCTGTCTGGGAAGCGCGGGCGCTGGCCAAGCAATGAAGCCCTTTCCTGATGTGAGTAGCATCTTAAAAACTGACATTTTTTCTTTGCTGAGCATGAGTTACTGCTTTAAAACAATTCAGAAAATAGTCACTATCAGTGATGACTGCATGAATATTAACTGAGCATGGTTGTGTGGCAAAGAGAAGCACCAAAGGGCCACCAGCCGGGCGCCCAGCACCCTGGGTCAGCACCTCAGGACACAGAGAATGGCCTCGCAGGTGCACCCGAGCAGCCAGGAGCGGGGTTTCCACGGAACCTCGAGAGCGAACCGAGGGCAATGACCGAAGAGAAAACATGGAGACACAATGAAGCAGGAGCTGAATGTGTGGTTGTAGAGCCTCCCCCACACTCTCAAAGGACAGTGTCCCCACGTGTGTGTCACCTTAAAGCAAAACTAAACTGTAAGCATCCTATTAAGAGGGTCAAGAAGGAATTAATTGAAAGTTGTCTATGGAGAAAAAAGTGAGCATACTACTAAATAATTCTTTAATAATTACATAATTCTTTTTAGAATGTCTACTTTTTAATTTACTATTGATACATTATAAAACTACAATTACAAACTTATATATAACACTATCAGTAATTATTTCTGTAGCCCCTATTGTAAAAACTGTGTTATAAAAAATTAAGGTGTATACAGAAGTCCAGGTGAGGTGAGATGATGTTTGCAGTCCGCAGAACTGCTCTCCCCAAGACGCACGTTGGGACCCTAACCCCCTGGGAGTGTGCCCTCATGGGAAGGGGGTCTTCGTGCGTGTGATCAGTGAGGGTGCGGTCATACTTGCGCGGCTAAGCCTGTGACTGGTGCCCTCATAAGGAGAAGGAAGCTGGGCCACGGAAGACGGGGACACAGCCCGGGGAGGAAGGCAGAGGCCCATCGGTGCTGGGGAGGCACCTGAGCCGCGCCCCCCCCACGCCCCGAGCACCCGGAGGGAATCAACCTCCCACCCCTGGCTTTCTGACTCCAGCCTCCAGAACTGTGGAAGAACACGTTTCTGTTGCTTTAAGACGCCCAGTTGTCCATTTCTTACTGCAGTCCTAGGAAACGAATACAATAACTGACATTTTTCCACAAAGTGCCTGAGAAGGAGGAATTACAGATGAGATAAGATGAGTTATGAATGGGTAAGTGTGGCAGCTGAGTGATATGCTCTCAGGAAGGCAATATATGATTTATCAGTTCATGGGTTTTTTAAAAATAAGCAGAATAAGCACTTTTATTCTCCTTGCTTTTTTCCTTAATATACACTAGAGATATTTCCCATGCATTTTAACTGCATCTTAGTCCACTGGATAAAATACCATGCGTCTTGTCATCGGTCAGGCTAGCAACGGTCATCCGGGCTGTGTTTCCAGTTTGTCTGCTTACTTAGGTTGAGGTTGTGAATAGCATTGCGTATCCCCACCCCCCACCCCCAGGATCTTGCTTGTGGGGCTAAATCCCTGGAAGTGGAACTGCTTTGTCCGTTAATCAACGATTTGGTATGTTGCTGGACACGGCAGGCTTCCTGCACATTCTCACCACCTGTGTGAAGGGCGCCTCTCGAATCACCAGCAGTGCATTAATCTTTTCGGGTGAATGTATTCTAGTTTAGTTTTAATTTGTGCTCTCCTCCAAAGAACGAGGTTTAACACTCAAAAGTCATGTAATTTCCTTCTCTGTGAACCGTCTGTTCATACACCTAAGTGTGTTTTCCCAGGTCATTGCTCTTTATGTCCTGTGTTTTTAGCAGTCCTTATATTTGGGGAGTATCAGCACTTTCTGTGTAATATAAGTCATAAGTATTTCCCCAGGTTGTCATTAGAGCATGTTTTTACCATGCACACAGCTTTAGTGTAATCAGACCTATCACATTTCCCTACTGCTTCTGTATTTGGCACAGAAAATATAAAATAATTCACTGTGTTTTCTCCTAGTGTTATACGAGTCCATCTCCTTCACTTAAATCTGGTCCATTTGGAATTGATCTTGGTATACAACGGGAGAAATGGGTCCAGGTTTATCTTTTTGTTTCAAACAGGTCCCTGTTCTAAAGTGGAGGAGGACAACAACTCTCCTACAGCCCCACCGGGCAGGTGCGCTGGGCTGGCCTCACTGGTCAGGTGCGCCGGGCAGGCCTCACTGGTCAGGTGCGCTGGGCAGGCCCCGCCGGGCAGGTGCGCTGGGCTGGCCCCACTGGTCAAGTACGCCGGGCAGGCCCCACTGGTCAGGTGCGCCGGGCAGGCCCCACTCCAGGTGAGCTGGGCAGGCCTCACTGGTCAGGTGTGCTGGGCAGGCACCCGTGCCAGCTGGCAGGAAACACAGACATTTAGCGCCACCAAGACCGAGGGAGTCAGGCTCTTCCGAGGCACCTGGAAGACTGCAGTTAGAAAAGCAGATTCAGGTTTGAGAAGAACTGATGTTAAAAACATAGTTTATCTTTCTGAGTTCTTCTTTCCCTGAAAGAATAGACAGATTTAAAAACATTAACTTCCATTAACCTGGCCATACTGGTACCCCATATTTACACACTTGAAGTTTTTGGCCCCTCCTATGGCTTTACGGTGGGATTTTAGCGTGTATAGGGAAGTTCTGAGTAGAAATGGATGAGCCACTCAACATCAGGATGACAAAACCCTCAGTGAGCATGAAAGCACGGGTGCTGCTCTGACCGCCCCACCCCCACACACCCAGCCCACTGAGTCCTAATCATTTAGCTGTTTCAGCTTCTGTGTTTCAACTTTACAAAGGCACTATAGTAACCAGGGTCATGTGACAATGTCCCTCGATATTATGTGTCCAACGTCCATGCACACAGCATCCACCCTCCTCCACTGAAGCAACTGTGACGTTGTGTAATATATAAAATTATCTCTGTGCCCTCCTTTCAACTCTGAGGTCATCTCGTGTTTTTCAGCCACTAAAATCATTACCAACAATTACAATTCATGTTCCCACAAGCAGTTCTCTTTAAATTTTTTCCTTACAAAAGTAAGCCAGAATTTCTAGGAGTAGAAATTGGAAAACAGTGTGAGTGAGCACATTTGATTCCACACTGTAAAGCCCACTTGTTTTTCAGGAGGGCTGTGCCAGCCTAGCTCCTGAGAGAGCTGCAAAGAGCCACCTCCAGCTGACACCTGGTCTCAGCCGGTCGGGTGGCTGCCCATCCTGGGTGTGAGGGGACTCCCACCATCTCTTCCTCATCACCCTGATGCACACTGCATCTGCGCATCTGAGGTCCTCTATTCTCGCTCCTCTGTGAAGCGGCCAGTCTGTCTTCTGCTCATTGTTGTTTTCTATTCATTTGGCTGTTGTCCTTTATTGATTTGTGGAGCCCTTTACACGTTCTAGATACTAATTCTTCACATGTTAGATAGTCTCATGGTCTGTTTGCAGGCGTGTTTTTACTGTCTTTATGTGTTTTATGAGGATGGGTAGCTTTTAATTTCGATGTAGTTCAATTTATCAATTTTTCATACAATTTCCAGTGTTTTTCTCATGATAGACATCTCCTTCTTTAGCCTGGGTCATAAAACACTCTCCCGTGTATTTATTTGTTTGCTTGCTTGTTTTAAAGTTTATTTATTTGAGAGAAACAGGGACAGTATGAATTGGGGAGGGGCAGGGAGAGAGGGGAGACAGAATCCCAAGCAGGCTCCCCACTGTCAGTACAGAGCCTGACGCAGGGCTCGAACTCACACACCGTGAGATCATGACCTGAGCGGAAGCCAAGAGTAAGACGCTTAACCGACTGAGCTACCCAGGTGCTCCTCGTTTTTATTTTTTAAATGTCATTGGTTACATTTACATTTAAATCTTTACCTGGATTGATTTTATTGAATGGTGCCAAATATAGATTTATATTTTACTTCTCCAAACAAATTTTCGGTGCCTATTCCTGAAGTGATGCATTGAACAGCTCTCGGTTTCCCCAGTGATGCTCATCACCAACTCTCAGGACCCAGCCCCATGCAGGTGTGGCCAGCCTGCCCGGCGGCGTGAGCTCCTGTGGTTGTAACGCTGGGTGGGATTTTTCACCTTCACTAGCTCAGTGTACGCGCACAAGCGCTTTCTCTTCCATGAATATGTAGTGCTTCATTTACTTAGGCCTAAGTAAAGTTTTCGGTGACGTTTTAAGTTTTTCTCCATAATTAAAGTGAAAAAAATAACTTTTCATGTTGCTGTTGTAAATGATATGATTTTTACTGTTTTATAACTGTTCTTTATTACAATAAAATTAATTTTCAATTGTTGATCACATATCTAGCTACCCTGTTACCATCCCTTCTCTATTCTCAGCTCTGAATATTTCTGCCCTTACCCAGGTCAACAGCACAGAAACTCCAAGGGTTTTGAAGGTCTTTCCAGACTGTTCTCCAAAAACTCACATCGATTTTCACTTCTACCACAGCCAACATGACTGTACACGGGGTATTACCGTTTATAAAACAACAAGACCGAAGCACGGATTTAATCATGAAAGAGGCACTTACTCTCCTGTGTGTGTTTCTGCGGTGAGGACGCTGGCTTCCCGGGTATTTGGCTGCCCTGCGAGCATGACCCCCTCCGCCCCCAGGGCAAGGCTGGGCAGCCTGGCTCCATCCAGCCTCTGCCTCCCTGGTTCCTCTATTTTACCACAAAAATGGGAAGAAACCAGACTGTACCCTCCATGCCCTGGCTGGAAACCTCATTTTCCCTTATGGTGGAACACGCTTCAGCCGCCTTCTCCGCCCTCTGGCGCGGCCGTGCCCTCCCGGCTGGATCTGGGTCTCCAGACCTCAGTGGCCAGTGCCGGTGAGAGGGTACAAGCTTCTCTTCTGCACCTCTCCGCCCCGGAGACCCTCGGAGTCCTCGCCAGTCTATCCGGCCACTGACCGTCTCTTTGGGGTGTTCTGGGAGTTCTCTGCCCTGGGCCCCAGACGCCTGCAGCCACCAGCCGCTGCCCACCCACAGCAGTGTTTACAATAGCAGCGCTGTTACCACAGCAGCACACCTTCCCGCTGCCGGACCTGGGGTAGTGTGCGGGGTGCCGGGCCCACAGACCTGGGGGACAGGAGGGGACTGCTGTCCACGGTGCTGGAGGCGGGAGCGTGGAGGCAAGGAGCCGCGGGGTCTAAGGAAGCACCTTCCTTGCCCAACGGCTTCAAGGTGGTGGTGCCCTTGGCTTACAGCTGCCTCCAACTTTGCTTCCACAGCCCCTCTTCCTGGTCTCTGTCTTCCCATGAGGACACCAGTCATACTGGATCGTGCCCTTGGCTCACCTCCAATCACATCAGCAAATCACATCCTTGTTTCCACGTTAGACCCCAGTCCCAGCCCCCGGTCTCAAGGGTAAGACAATTCTCAGGTGCTAAGAGGACATCTTTCCACATGTTCTGCTCACCGGCATGGCTCCCAGCAACTGCCCGTTCATGTGCTTTACTCGCTTCCCTCTGGGAGTTTAAGACTGGTTTGTGTCAGAAAGTCAGGGGCGCCTGGGCGGCTCAGTCAGTTAAGTGTCCGACTTTGGCTCAGGTCATGGTCTCGTAGTTTGTGAGTTAAAGCTCCATGTCGGGCTCTGTGCTGACGGCTCAGAGTCTGGAGCTGCTTCAGATTCTGTGTCTCCCTCTCTCTCTGCCCCTTCCCCACTTGTGCTCAGTCTCTGACTTTTAAAAAAAATAAATAAATGTTAAAAAGCAAAGTCTTCCACTGTGAGTTTGAGGAAAGCCTTTGGAAGTGGCAAGGTTATTGTCTGGGGCTGGTTGGCTCCCAGACTCTGCCTCGCTGTCAGGCTCTGAGGTCCTGCACGCCTCTGTCCTCTGCCATCACACTCGTCCCTCTCAGGTCAGCCCTTGTCACGTTCCAGAGCAGTTACAGGACGTCCAGGCCCCAGGTGTGGGTCAGAAGCATTAGCCCCGATGTGGGGATCAGCTCCCAGGACTGGCGAGAAGTCGGGGAGAAGTACTGACTGAGTCGGAGCGGGGAAGTGTCTTCAAGGCCCCAGTCCCTCACAGCCTCTGGTCTCTGCAGACAGACCCAAGAAATGCCTCACCCGAAGGCCCATAGGAGGCTCCACAGAGCAGGTGCGTGGACCAGGTGGTGCCTAAGGGCGCGGCCGGCCCGGGTCCCTGACTGCAGCTCCCCCAGACACCATGCCCCGAGGTAAGTGGCTGTGGCCGGCCTGGAGCAGGCNGAGCCACTGCGGCCTTGGCCACTCAATGGTTCTGAACGGTGGGTGTGTTTGAAATAACTGATGTATAAAATTTTAATGTAGTCAAATTTATTGACTTTGTCAGATTATTTCGAGTGTTACTGTTATATGTGTTTAGATTAAAATGGTTTTATTCTTTTTATTTAATGCTTCCATTCCCTTCCACTACTGGGAATCATTTCAGCTTCAAGGAAAAGAAAACCCACCTGACAGCATCTTCAGTCAGACTCGGGCTTCTTCCAGGGACAGTTCCTGGTATTGTTTCCACCATGCGGCCTCGGGCAGGTGCTTCTGCCACTTTAGACGGGGCCCTGCCCGGGATCAGAGCCGTCACCTGAGGCCTTCCTTCCTCCCCTCAGTGTTGACGACTTTAAGATTAAAATGAGAGGGTTTTGGACCCAGTTGGCATTAAACTCAGTGAAATGAGTCAGACAGAGAAAGACGAATATGGAGTGATCTTATTTATATGTAGAAGCTAAAATAGATAACAAATGGACACCGACTTGTGGATACAGAGAGAAAACTGGTAAGTGCCACAGTGGGGGGTATCTGGACATGGAAGAAACACAGGCTAAAAGGTACTAACTTCCAGCTATGAAATAAATAAGTCATAGAGAAGAAAAGGAACAAAAAAGAATAAAACAAGAAGTCATTGTTTTTCATAATCAAAGCCCATGTAATCCACCAAAAATTCAATTCAGTATCTTTTTATTTAATGAGAATCCCTGTCAGATATTAATAGCAGCTTACCTGACAAGTTCAGTTTTCCATGTAGTAAGGGTTTTGGGTTTTTTTGTTTGTTTTCTTAGGGTTTTATTAACATTTTGGGGTCACATCCTGGGCTGGCCGGGGCCCAAAGCCCCCGCACCTGCGGGTCCAACCGAGCCCTGTCACCCCATCACTACAGCTTCAGCTCTGACACAGGGCTGTGAGCTGAGGGTTTGAGAGTGTAATAAATGGAGGAGGTATTTTGTGTTTAAATCTCCTGGCCCGAAAAGGGGAAGCAGACAGGTGTGACACCTTCTCCATCCTCCTGTTTCCACTAGAGAAAAAAGGCAAAAACACACCAAACGACACTGAAGTGCCTGGCTTGATGAGCGGCTCTGTTTTTCCCAGAACCCATCACGCCAGCTCCCTGGGACCATGCAAAGCAACCGCGGGACACGCACTGAGGGTGGACCCGCCTGGGACACGATGTTCCCTGGGCCGCAGGCACGGGCTTATCGCCGCCGCGCACCTCACGAGCCGCGAGATAAATTGAGGAAGCGATTCTTCCCCCAAGGACGACGGCCAGGCCTCTGGTCCAGCGCATTTTCCGTTTCCTGTTTACTGCATGGCCTTCGTCTCCTGTGTGGGTCCTGCATCTGTCCCCAGCCGTGCAGCAGAGTCAGCTTAGAGCCGCCAGGCTCTGGGGAAGCTTGATGTGAAACATTTTGCTCCATTAAGGGATCTGTCCGTTTACTCCAGGTTATTTTCCTTTCAGTGATCAACCGTGTCCAATTAACCCGGCTCCTGTTCACCCAGGCTTCCTTCCTGCGGCCCTGGACGTGGCTGTGCCCGTGGTCCAGGCAGCTGTGCACCCAGAGGAGGCTGGGGGGGAGGGGGGTGCCCTGCTGACCCTGCCGTTCGCTGCCCTATCCGGCCCCACGTGGCTTCCCTATTCCTCTCCGCACCAGCGCCAGATACCCTGCTTTCCATTGTCTTTATGGAGTGGAATTAAATCCAAACGAAGACCTAGGTCATGAGTAGGGGGCACATGTCACCGAGAGGCCTGCATGGCGACGTGATCCACACGGGACGTAGGAAAAGCTCCACCTGTGGCGGGTGAAGCCGGGCAGCTGGCGAGGCTCAAGGTCCCCACACTCCTGTGGAGCCTCCCGGCCTCACTCAGCCTCTGAGACTCTCACAGACTTGGACTCCCTCCCAGGGGCAGCACCTCCTCCGATAAAATCCCTGCACACATCACTGCCTCCGCATCTGCTTCCCGGGGAGCCTGTGTGACACGCGAGTGCAGGGCAGAGGCGTGAAGTGCCGAGCACACGCAGAGGTGCGGCCCACAGCACTTGGGGCTAAAGCTCGGTGAGGCTGCAGCAGAGTGATGGACAGCCGTCACCCGAGGCCCCGGTGCGCAGGAGCTGAGTCCCCGAGGCCAGGTGGGGACAGCGGCAGCTTCAAAGACAAAACAGGTGGAGCGCCCCCTACCTTTCCCTCTAGGAGAGGCGGCGCAAGGCGGTGGGATGAACTTGCTTGCAGGACAGACTTCAGTCCAGACCACCCCCGCTGACTCCTGAATTCCACGGCCCACGAGCCCTTCTCTGCATCTGCTCAATCTCTCAGGATTGCTGTGAACTCAACCATGACTTGTATCTGGAAGGTCGGCTTCAGCCATGAAACAGCCCCTCGCAGAGACATTTCCTCTTTTCTTGGCTGAGATGACTCTGAACGCCCACAGTTTCAGACACCCATGTGGACTCTGTGGCCTCTTGATGTTTCCTACCTGATGGGCCTGGACGGGAGGAGCCCAGTGCCCTGTTCGGGTGGTCCTAACTGAGCAGGACGCAGGGAGCGGCCGATGCACAGCAGGCACGTATTCCTCGTGGTTCTGGAGGCTGGACGTCCAAGGCGGCCAGCAGGTGCTGTGTCTGGGCGGGCTGGGCTGCCTGCTGGGTCACAGACACATCTTCTCGCAGCGTCTCTTTCGGGGGAAGGGCAGGGACTCTCAGGGTCTCTCCCACAAGAGCCCTAAGACCACTGCGCGGGCTCTGCCGGCCCCTCCCAAAGGCCCCAGCTCCCGGCACCACCACACTGGGGGGTCAGGCTGCCGGCACGTGAATGTGGAGGGCTCAAACACTCGTTCTGTGACAGTCTACCCCTGGCCCCCAGATCCAAGCCCGGTTCACACGTGAAATCCACTCATTCCACACCTGCAGCCCCAGTCTTAATTCACTACAGCATCCGGTGAAAAGCCTGTGGTGTAGACACTGCGTCCACAGCGTCCTGCTCCGAGTGCTGCCCTGTCCTGCAGCAGGAAGCCCCCCCCCAGTCACTCAGGAAAGCTGCCTGCAGTGGTGACCAGTAGAGGGGGTGACAGCAGGCTGTGTCCCCACCGCAAGGAGAGGACTCTGTGCCTGATCGAGCCCCGGTTTACCTCACATCAGAATGGAAGCAGCTCCTTCAGGCTCCAGATTGCCCAGAGGGGCTCCAAGGCACAGCACCGTGGGCCAAACTCAGCCCTCGGCCTCAAACCCAGCCACATGTGCCACCGAACTTACCACGTGCTCTGAAGCGTGTTTCTTTTTTCTTTAATTTTTTTTAAAATTTATTTCTAGGAGAGAGAGAGAGACAGCGTGAGCAGGGGAGGGTCAGAGAGAGAGGGAGTCACAGACTGAAACAGGCTCCAGGCTCTGAGCTGGCAGTCAGCACAGAGCCCGACGCGGGGCTCGAACCCACGAACCGCGAGATCATGACCTAAGTGAAAGTCGGAAAGTCAGACGTTTAACCGACTAAGCCACCCAGGCGCCCCTGAAGCGTGTTTCTTTATCCGGCTTCTCTAGGCTGTGAGCCCCTCAGTGCATGGACTCCGATGCACACACTCTGTGTCCAAAGCACCTGTAAGTTCTAGAGAACAGTCGGTGCTCCGTGGAGTCACTGAGGAAATTAGCAATTAAACAGGATGAGAATCCAGGTCTCTCAGCCATTGCAAACTCATCCTTCGTTCTAAAACATCAGAGGCCTAAAACCATCTGTATAACAGACTAATTTTATTACTTTTCAGAATAAAATAATGAACTTCAGGTTTTAAAGTTTTATGGAAAGTGAAGTTTAAATAGTTAAAAAGATTTTGCACAGTTTTAGATAAATACTCCTCTAATAACAACACATTTGGGTGGTATTTGGTTAGTGGGTAAATCACATGTGTTCAGATAGAAATCCAAATCTTCTAAGTCATACAATTACATTTCACTATTCTGGTGTGTTACTTGGTAATATGAAGACCTATACTGCTCATGGCTATTTAACCTAAGGAACCTTTGTTGAGTCTATTCTGCACCAGGAACTCTCCAGGAGTTTGGGAAGACAGACGAATGGCATCGTCCCTGGCTTTGGGGAGCCTCAGCCATGAGAGTACAACCATCATTGACTGTGATTGCGGCTGGTCCTATCCAAGCACAGACCACAGCTACCTTCCCAGGTGTGCTGAGGGCACCTCTCCGCGGGGTCACTGGGGTCCATTTGTGAGGACATGTCACACAGGGACAGCCCACCTCCTNCCTGTTTGTGTGTGGCTACTGGCTGAAATGCGGGTGGGCGAGCTGATGGAGGCCGCTGCTCCTCCACCTCAGTGCAGCAGCTGGCTGAGAAGTGCTGTTTGTAAAGTTCAGTTTCTTATAAAATTCCTTGGCTTCAGTAAATCAATTTATTTAAAAGGCAGCCTAGTAATGAGAAATTATGTATATTTTACATTCAAGATCCAGATTCCAACTTATATTAATAATTATCTGATTTGTGAGCGGGAGAAATAAATTTCTGATCCTTGCTTTTATTAGTTCATTTTGAATTTAGAGACTATGTTCAAGTTTCACAAAGGTCAACAGAATCACTTTGCCGCTGTGTTTGATGGTTCACAAAAGTGTGTAGTTTTACAGGTCTGTTAACCCTTTCACACCAAAAAGCTGCACTTATTACTTGGGAAATGAGTGTCTGAGATGTGGACACCCGGCCGTGAGCTTTGGGGCACACGCCTTGCACTATGGCAGCTGAGGAAAAGCAGTACAGCAATAATTCTGCAGTGATTCAAGAAGAGGATGTACCATGAGGAATGAGCTGAGAACATGCTTTCTCGAGAAGGGCATGTGTACCATCTGCCCTGGGGAGGTGGCACCCCAGTCACCCCGTGCGCACGTGCTTGCTAAGGGCAGCGGCGTGCAGGGCAGAGTCCAGACAATCTACACCTCCCCTTCCTGGCACACAGCCAGACTTTGAGTCCCAGCTGCCCTCGCTTTGAGGCTTTGAGTGCAGCCACACAAGCGGGTTCAGGCCGGGGCGCTGAGTGGGGGCTGTGCTCTCACCCCAGGCCTGGACAGCACATGCTCGCATCAACCCACTTGCCTCCCCCCCCGCCTGTGTATATTCTGCACAAAGTGGGCCTCAGAAGACTTGAGGCCGGGAGGTCCCAGACGCCTGGAACGCTGTGGGGACGCCTCCCCAGGAAAATACGTCCTGGGTTGTGGAGTCACTCACGTTTTGGGGCAGTGTCACGAGAGTGGCCACAGAAGAGCCGACAGGCATGCGACAGTGAGTCTGAAATATGCTCAGGTCTTTCTTGGTCTTAACAATGATCACAGGTATGGCGTGCAGCTCCAAAGGGTAGAATTGGGGCCGGTATATAAATATTGCCAGGAAATGGACCCTCACCATTGCTGTGGCCAACACAGAACCGAGCAAAAGGTGGGGAACCTTCCAACAAGTAGGTCTCCTTACAGGAGTGTCCAGACAAGTGCCGAGCCCGTGGCCACCTACAGGGCCACGGGGGGTTAGATTCCCGACCTCGTGCACCCTGTGCCACGGGGACTGCCTGGAACCACCCTCAACAAAATGCTCCTCTGTAATCGCAACGATGCTGAAAGTTCCAGATCGGCCCGTGAGCCGGTCCCTGCTGGGCATCCGGTCCGCCCCATGCTGTGTCAGGTGCGAGGCAGCCTGTGTCCACTCCCGTGCAGTGTGCCCGGGGCTGGGGACACAAGGCTAACATAACAAAAATAAAACTAAGAGATTCTAGGGAGGAGAGGCAGTTCTAGTCTGCCTCTGAACTCCAAGGCCATGTAACGTTCGAGAGAACGGCCCAGCAACAAGGACACAGCGAGGCCTCAAGGCCAAGAGCGATCTGGCATCTCCTGGCCTCCCACCAGTCAGATAAGTAAAGTGCAATGCTCACCCCTCCATTTTGTGAGCATAAGCGGATGCCATACACATGGACACACTTTGTAAACTGAAAACTCGTGCACACATGAGGTTCTGTAATTATCCCATGTTACACCAAATTCCTGATGTGAAAGGTCCGTGTCGTTCACCCCTGAATCCATCGGGACTGGAAGAATTCTGGCCCAAAACGAGTGCTTACTAAGTATTTTCCGACATTAAATAAAGGTTGAATGAGTAAACAAACCAAGCCTTTCCCATTTCAAATTAGATAGAGGTTCTGGTGAGACGAAAGCATGAGGCTCGTTCAGGGATAAGAATCACTGCTTCCTGCCCCCCCCGGCCCTGGACAGGCCCCTTAGCACCAAAAGCCATTTAAACCACATCCAATTGCATGCTCTGTGCAGTGATGCCTCTGGGCAAAAGTTTTTAATTTTCGTTGGTTTTGTGACTTTTGTTTCATGCTGATCTGAGTAATTCAGTGTCAAGAGGCTATTCTCCAACAGGCTACAGTTCATGGAAGGGAAGCATCCAACAGAATGGGAAAGATACTTGCAAATGATGTATTGGATAAAGGGTTACTATCCAAAATCTATAAAGAACTCACTACTTACCAAACTCAACACCAGAAAAACAAATAATCCAGTGAAGAAATGGGCAGAAGACATGAATAGACACTTTTCCAAAGAANCACTGGCCCATCACATCAGGATGAGCCCATTGCGAGGTTCTGGGTTATTCTGTTAGCCTGTGTGTATTAGACACTGTATAAAACTTGGAAACAAGCACAATAGATTTTAATCTTCAGGTGAAACTGTCCAGCACTGAGCCCTCAAAATGTGTCATGCTAGGCATGGATAGGAATTCATTTATTTTATCTCTATTGCCCCGTTCAGCCATGCAATGACATAGACATGGACTTGGGTTGGCAATCATGTAACAAATGTGCCATAATAATGCTAGATGCCAGTAATGGGGCAATGTGTGTGGGCTCGAGGAGGAGGGACGGCAACACGCTGCTTTCTGCTCAGTTTTATTCAAATTTTGAAACACTTATTTTAAAAAGTCCAATAAAAAAAAAACCAACAAAATTNATCACTCATCATCAGGGAAATACAAATCAAAACCACACTGAGATACCATCTCACACCAGTCAGAGTGGCTAAAATGAACAACTCAGAAGCAACAGATGTTGGTGAGGATGTGGAGAAAGAGAAACCCTCTTGCACGGCAGGTGGGAATACAAGCTGGTGCGGCCACTCTGGAAAACAGTGTGGAGGTTCCTCAAAAAATTTAAAATTTGACGATCCAGCAATAACACTATTGGGAATTTATCCAAAGGATACAGGAGTGCTGATTCATAGGGGCACATGTGCCGCAATGTTTACAGCAGCACTTTCAACAATAGCCAAATTCTGGAAATAGGCTAAATGTCCATCAACTGATGAATGAATACAGAAGATGTGGTTTATATATACAATGGAATACTACTTGGCAATGAGAAAGAGTGAAATCATGCCATTTGTAGTAACATGGATGGAACTGGAAGGTATTATGCTGAGTGAAGTAAGTCGGTCAGAGAAAGACAGATATCATATGTTTTCACTCATATGTGAAACTTGAGAAACTTAACAGAAGACCATGGGGGAAGGGAAGGGGAAAAAATAGTTTCAAATGGGGGTGGGGGGAGGCAAACCATAAGAGACTCTTAGTGATAGAAAATAAACTGAGGGTGGATTGGGGGGAGGCGGAATGGGCAAATGGGTGATAGGCATTGAGGGGGGCACTTGTTGGGATGAGCACTGGTGTTGTATGTAAGTGATGAATCACAGGAATCTACCCCAAAACCCAAGAGCACACTGTACACACTATGTTAGCCAACTTGACAATAAATTATATTAGAAAATAATAGAATGTGTCTGGGTCCCTATGGCTGGAAGGTTGCTCCTGAACACTACACTTGGGTCTTTCACTTAAAACTCTGCAGCTTTTTCTGGGGCACAAGTATCTGACTTGGTTTCTGCTCAGGTCATGACCTCACAGTTCATGGGTTCAAGCCCTGCACTGGGCTCTGTGCTGACAGTGTGGCTTCTCTTTCTCTCTCTCTCTGTATCTCCCCTGCTTGTACTCTCTTTCAAAATAAATAAGTAAACATTTAAAATATATATTAAAAAAACCTTGCAGCATTTTCAAATTTAAAAGCAAGTGCTTCAGAATCCGTTCTTATGACTTGTCCAGTCTCATGGGGGCACAGAAGCCTCGTGGAGACCATGGGGGAGCTCTGCTCACTGACCATTTGTTTTCATCGTGAGCAGGAGCATTTTCAGAGAAGCTGAACATCCAACTGGAAACAGCATGAGAAGCTGCAGACAAGTCCTCTAGTTTCAGAGGAAACCCTGTGCGTCTCAAGCTGGCCCTACCTGATGTCATTTCTACAGGGACCACCTGGACATAGTCACAGGAACTGACTTTAAAAGTCAAAACTTTAGGGAGCGCCTGGGTGGCTCTGTCGGTTAAGCGCCAACTTCAGCTCAGGTCATGATCTCACAGTTCGTGGGTTCGAGCCCTGCGTCGGGCTCTGTGCTGGCAGAGCTTCCGAATCTGTGTCTCCCTTTCTCTCTGCCCCTCCCCCATTCACATCCTGTCTCTCTCTCAAAAATAAATAAACATTAAAAATTTTTTAAAACAATCAAAGCTTTAGTTAATTCTCTAGGGATTCTTACCATGGATGTTGAGGCAATTCTTTACAGTCCTGGGGCAGTTGATGGAGCTTTTACAATTTTAACTACATACAGGATAAAAACAACAACAAAGAAAGAAAGGCAGAGGAAAACTAAATCCTGAATGATTAACGCAAATACTGGAAGAAGACAGAAAACCCAGATTGTTCTCGGAGAACACCATGGTCACCAACACACAGCTCTGTTCTCCAAGGACCACCCAGGATCTTGGAATTGCATGAGCTCACTTCCACTTTCTGCCCTAATTTAATTTCAAATGTGTTCTCTCCCTATAGGGACAAAAAAAAAAATCTTATAAGAGTCAGAGGAAAATGTTCTCTCAACATTCCTTGACTTTGCATCCTGCAATAGTAAATTCTATATACTATTTTTCTATTATGATTTTTTAATGTTTTTCATTGTGAAATTATATGTATCCACACAAGCTACAATTTACACTTAACTTTTCATCCGGGAGAAGACTCTATAACTCTGAGCAGAGAAAAATGAACAAATGTCGGTATACTGTTTCCCATGAAATGAAAATGACTGTAAGAAAATATGGTCAGTCTTGAAGACACTGATCATTACAATTCTGACCATTTGGGGAAACCTGGAAGATAGTTCTTACAAGCGGGACCCTTATAGCTCCCGGCTCGCGACCAAAGGGACCCGTCCGTAATGTGCCTACAATGCACCTGTTCCCAGCAACCGTAGGACACGCCTGTTGTCCCCAAGCCCCAAGACCGCCATGCCCTCCCCAGCGTCCTCACCTCTCCTAACCGGCTGCAGAGCCCCAGGCCCCCGGTGTCCCCGATCTCCAGGCACCCTTCACAGTTTTCTTTGCAGCCTGTTTCTCTCTGCAAGCTGGTGCTGAGCTCCAAAACCGCATCCCTGGAGCCTCAGTCCCTCAACATGTGGAGAACTTGTTTCCTGCTCTTCTCCACAGAAAGCGCACGCTGTCCCGGGTTCCTGGTCTTCCTGTGTCATACAACATTCGAGGTGCCAAACGTGTTTATGTTTGGGACCAACTGTGCTGCTTCACGCGCTCCTGGAGGGAAAACATAGAGATCCGTATCCAGGTGTGTTCCTGCCCGGAGGGGGCAGCCCGGAGGGGGGCGTTGCGGGCAGCTGCAGGGCTCTGGCGAGAGGCCAGACGCAGAGGCTCTGCTGCGTGAGCTGCTCCAAACTGGCACAAAACCTCAGGAATCAAACTGCTCGAGAGCCAAACAGACGTAAAGTGGGGATCGGCAGGGGTCGGTGTGCACGCAAGGCCCGCTGTCCTCTCCACCGGTTAGGAAACTGTAAGATTTCTGCCTCCATCAGTCACTGGGGAGGAATTTCCCTTCAGGAAGGTAGGATCATAGCTCAGAGGAGAACTATTGTGATTTGGAAACAAAATAATGTTCATGTCTTGCACTGAGGGTTCATGGTATAAAATTGTAAAAAATAAAAATAAAAATAGTTAAGGTGATTAATATTAAGGCATGAATATGTGGACGTGATCAAAGACCTGTTTTGCCAGAATTATTTATTTTCTCTGTTCTCCTGTAAGATTTGCTGAGGAACTTGTACCTTTTAAGACACTCTTGGCCTCTTAGGACATGGGCCCAAATTTGTCAGGCTCTCTCCTCTTCCGCCCTCCTGTCCCCTGTCGGGGCATCGCCTGTCCCTGGCCGCTCCAGTGCCTCTGACGAGCCCCAAGTGTGCGTGATCCTGGTGCATATTTCGTCCTTCCCTCAGACACAATTCTCTTACACACAGAAGCATTCATTTATTCACTTAACAAAACATGTTCTGTGCAGAAGAGGAAAGGCAAAGGCATATGACATGTGGTCCCTGCTGTCACCTAAGAACCCTACAACCGTGACAGACCAGAAAACGTAGTAATAATAATGATAGTAATGCCAACCATGCAAACAAAGAAAGCATTTGCGCTGCCCCCCGCCAAGGAAGGGAAACATCCGGTATCATAGAGGCCAGACGTCCACCAAAGACTTGGCTTACGGACAGTTTGGAACAAGTAACACTTGAGCTAGATCAAAAAGGAAATAAAATCTTCGCGAACCCAAAGGTGGATCAGTGGTATTCTAGGCAGAATGGAAGGCATGTTTGAGGACACAGATTTATGTAAACGCATGATGTATTGGAGAATATAAAGAAGTTGTGTGAGTGGAATATAGTGAATTAGAGAAACATTAGCTGAATAGTATAAATTCCACCCTAAAGACAAAAGATAACCTTTACAAGAGAATCACTGTCCAAGTGACGACTTAGAACATTCACTTAGGAGGCAAGCTGGTCAAGAAGGGGAGATCTCGGATGGGCAGTGAAGTAGAAGATGGCTGTATGCCGAGACAGAAAGCCCGCATCCTGTGTCAGTCAGTGACGTGGGACTGAAGAGGGACCATAGGGAAGAAGTCTGCAACAAGTCCCCGTCACGGGGGACTCGGAAAGTGGTCTGGGCCTCAAGGAGCAAGTGAGGAAGCAGGCAGTGCTGACCCCGGACCCCGTGGAGAACACGTGGGAAGGAGGCCAGAGGCGGCATCTTCTCTCCCCTGGTGATTTTCCGAGTGGCCCCAAGAAGCCCGAGACAAAACATCCGGTCCATGCTGGGCGCTGCCAGAGAAGCTCCCTGGGTGGTGCGGCCATCGCCCTGCTGTGACACGGGCAAGGGCGCCAGTCCCAGGGGCCTCTGGAAGGCGGCACCTCATTAGATGTGGAGTAAACGTCCATGCGGGTGAATTCCTACCACATTGTCTGCACACTCACAGGGACATCAGGTGATGTGCCCGCAGGGTCTCAGGTGACTGAAGTGAGTGTGCCCTTCTGTGAAGGAAGACAGGTGAGGGCACATCACCAGAACTAACACCTTACGTGGGGACGCACACCTGCCCTCAGGACTTCGGTCTTCTCTCTCTCGGTGCACGCCTGCACCCCCTTCTCCTCTTTTCTGCAGCTGTTGTTGCTTTCCACCTCGAGCGTGGCTCTTCCTCCACTTGCCGTCCATTCCAGACTTAGGAAGGAACCAAGGTGGCCCCTTCCGTCCCCATAAGAGAGTGATGTGTCACGTGCAGCGGCCGTGGGAGCCCGAAAGGTAGATGTGGTTCTGGGGTTCTGCGAAGGTGTTCACACACGCTCAGACACACCCAGATCTGTCTCTTCTCTGACATCCTGAAAAGAGGTGGATTAAGCAAATGATCTATATTTTGTCTGAATTTCTCAGTTAAGAGAGGTTCCATTTACAAAGCAAATCAGGGGAAGGACATGTTTGCTGAACATCCCTACTTTATCTTAGATGACTTAATATGCATTTTCATTCCTCATTAAAAACACTCTGTGAGGTAGATATTTTTATCTCTATGTTGCAAACATAGGAAGTGAAGTCAGCGAGGGAAACAACTCAAAATCAAAATTGAAAAGTGAGAATATAGTTAAGAAAGGCGTTTGTACAAAGCCTCTGAATTCACAAAGCTTTTCCACTGAATGCAGAGAATGGGTTATTTCTGCACTTCCTGTACAACAGAGGTGTCTGTCAGGGGATAAAACGGTCACAAAGCCCAACATCAATATGTGTGAAGGCACCATTGAAAACTAGGACCCTCAAACATATTCGGCGCCCTTTTAAAATCAAGGCGCCCCCGCAGATTTGCTGCTGGTCCTGAACTACAACACAGAAAGAAAAAGAAAAAGAAATACTTAGAAAAGCTGCTGTGGGGGTAAAACACACACTGTCCTTCCTGTGTGTATTAAACACTTCAGGTGACAGGAACCCCCTTTACAGCCAGCACCTCTGAAGAAAGTTCCAGAAAGCAGCACGTCTGTGCTTTCTGCAGCTGTTCTGCTTCTCAGCAAAATCGTCATTCAGGTGATATAAGTACTAATATCCCATTATTTTTTAAACTACCTGTTCTTCAGAGGGTGCTGTTGACCATGGCCTCTCTTGGCAGGTACCACCCAGCCTCTTAACCCAGACTCCCGCTCGGTTTTCCATTCAGCAAACACCTGATTGCAAGCCTGGTGGGCTGGGCACAAGCCAACAGGCAGAGGACGCTGAGCAAGCAGAGGGCGGCCTCGTGGGGGGCGCAGGAACCCAATGTAGTGCCATGACTCCGGGGATGGACTGGAGGGAGATACAAACCCATGAGAGAGCGGAATCCAGTCTGCGGTGACAGAAACAGCCTTCCGGAGGAGCTAGCGTCAGGACCCGCCCTTCACGGGTAGACAGACAGAACCCTGACACAGAGGACGGGGTTGCCAGCATCCCCAGGGAAGCTCCGGCTGGGGAGACGCGGCCGCCCTGCACAGGGAGCCGTGGGGAAGGCAGCACCGGCGGGACGGAGGTGCTCGGGAGCTGGGGACGGCGACGAGCTTCAGTGGAATCAGCCAGTAATAAAGCAGCATTTTGTTTTCTTGTGTGACTTCTTTAGAATTTAACTATTGTCCATAATTTATATCATTTGAAACATCAAATTAACAATCTGGAAAAATAATCACAAAAGCTATTCGGTCAAATCCCTTCCGCATCCTCATGTTGTGGTTAGCTACCATCGCATAAACTCAGAACTTAGTAGCCTGAAAAACAGTTCTATGGGACCATCTGGGTGGCTTAGTTGGTTAAGTGGCTGACTTCAGCTCAGGTCATGATCTCTCAGTTCACGGGTTCGAGCCCCGCGTCAGGCTCTGTGCTGACAGCTCAGTATCTGTCAGCTTCCGATTCTGTATCTCTCTCTGTCTCTCTGCCCCTGTTCCACTCCTCCTCTGTCTCTCTCTCTCAAAAATAAATAAACATTAAAAAAAAAAAGCTCTGAGTCTGCAGGTCAGCTGAAGCTCCCTGGCATAGGGCAGACAGGCTCATGGGCCCAGTAGCCTATCACCTACAAAACCAGTCTTATTTTTAAATGTCAACTTATTTAAACTTATAAACTTATAAAAACCAAACCAAAAAAAAGTTCGCCCATTTCTCCCACCACCTCTAGACCCCTCCTCTGGCAGCCACCAATCTGTTTTCTATGTCTTAAAAGTTAGTTATTAGATTCCATGTATAAGAGAGATTATACAGTATTTGTCTTTCTCTGTCTGACTTACTTCATTAAACACAATGCCCTCAAGGTCTGTCTCTGTTGTCACAAATGGCAAGAACCACCTTTTTTATGGCTGAGCAATATTCCACTGTGTGTGTGTGTGTGTGCGTGTGTGTGTGCGTGTGTGTGTGTGTATGTTCTCACATCTTTATCCACTCATCTATTGATGGACACTTAGGTTGACTTATAAATAATAAAGCAACAAACAGGGGTTTGTAGACATCTTTTAAAGGTAGTGTTTTCATTTTCTTTGTATAAATATCCATACATGGAATTGTTGGATCATAAAGTAGTTATATTTTTAATTTCTGAGGAAACGCCACACTGTTTTCCATAGGGACTGCACCAGTTTACACTCCTACCAGCAATGCACTAGGGTCTCTTTTCTCCACATCTCACCAACCCTCGTTGTCTCTTATCTTTTTAATGATAGTTATTCTGTCATGCGTGAGCTGATACCTCATTGCAGTTTTGATTTGCATTTCCCTGATACTAAGTGATGTTGAGCATCTTTCCATCTGTATTCTTCTTTGGAAAAAGGTTTATTCAGATCTTCTGTGTAATTTTTAATTAGATTGCCTGTTGCTATTGAGTTGTATAAGTTCTTTATATATTTTGGATACTAGTCCCTTATCAGATATATTATTTGTAAATATTTTCTCCCATTAAGTAGGTTGCCTGGTCATTTTGTTGATGGTTTCATTTGCTTTTTTACTTTGATTTGTGTTACTTGTTTATTTTTGCTTTTGCTTTTGGTGTTAGATTAAAAAAAAAAATCACCAAGACCTACATCAAGAAGCTTACCATCTATGTTTTCTTCTAGGTATATTGTGGTTTCAGGTCTTATGCTCAAGTCTTAAACCCATTTTTAGTTGATTTTTGTGTATGTTGTTAAGACAGGGGTCCAGTTTCATTCTTTTGCAGGTAGCTGTTCAATCTCCCAAACACCATTTATTGAAAAGGCTGCCCTTTCTCCATGTCCTTGGCTCCTTTGTTGTAGATTAACTGACCACATACACATGGGTTTATTTCTAAATTCTCTACTTTGTTACATTGGTCTATGTATCTGTTTTTATGCCAATACTACACTACTGTGGTCACTACAGCTTTGCAATATAGTTTGAAATTGGAGAGCATGATGTAGCCAGCCTTGTTCTTTCTCAAGACTGCTTTTGCTATTTGGGGTCTTTTATGTTTTCTTCCATATAAATTTTAGGATTCTTTGTTCTATCTGGAAGACATGCCATTGGAATTGTGATAGGGACTGCAATGAATCTGCATATTGTTTTGGGTAGTAGGGACATGTTAATAATATTAATTCTTCCAGTCCATGAGCACGGAATGTCTTTCCATCTTTTTGTGTCTTATTCAGTTTCCTTCATGAGTGTCTTGTGGTTTTCAATATACAGATCTTCACCTCCTTGGTTAAATTTATTCCTGGGTATTTTATTCTTTTCTGATGCAGTTGAAAATGGGACTTAATTCCTCTTTCTGAGGGTTCATTATTAGCGTATAGAAATGCAACAGATTTTGATGTATTGGTTTTGTATCCTGCAACTTTGCTGAATTCATTTATTAGTCCTAACGGTTTTGTTTTGTTTAAATGGAAAACTGCCTTGTTGATCTGGCCGGGTGCTCACACATTGGCGGGCAGGGGCTGNACAAGCCATGAAGCCAGTGACCCCCATCACCCCCCGAACCTGCCGGGCTCTTCCACGTGGTGATAGCAAGGTACTGAGGAAGAAGAGAGAAGCATGTGAGGCCCGAGGCTGGCACAAGGTGTCCCTGAGTCCTCTGAGGCTGGAGCCAGTCACAGGCCCCGAGCCCTAAAGCCCTGTGGATTCAGAGTTTCCACGGGAGGGGATGCAAAGTCACTGCAGGAAGAAAAGACCTGGATGGTGTTGCCAACTCTCTACCATTCGTGAAGTCATTAAAACTCATAATAATAGTAACAACCGGGGGCACGAGCTCCATAATCAAAACGGACTCCGTGATCACACTGAGTGTGTATGCAAGCACCCCAGGTGTACACTTGTGGGGACTCCTACTACCTGCTCACTCACCCCTCTTGACCAATAGGAAATTGGAGAATCAGAAGTTAAGATGCTTGTCTGTTATCATTATGTCTTAATGCAAGTAACTGTACTCTTTTTAAAATATACCACAAACATTTAAAAAGGTAATAAAGCATTTCACTTGCAGTTTTGAGTCACTTGGGTTTTAAAATGCTTGAGTGCAAGATGTATCTTATAAGTTGAATAAAAATAGTAGATGAAGTAAGCATGTAAAAATTATTGTCTAAAACTCTGTCACATAATAAGCTCAGTTATTATTTCCAGAATATGGAGTCCTATGAAGTGACTGTACACAGAGGGATGGCCTGACATGGTGGAAAGCACCAGGACCTTGAAGCTAGACTGTGGGCTCTGAGTTTCTGTTGTCATTCAGAGAGTGGAGAAAAATGTGTATGTAGCACGTCTGTGCTAGAACTTGGGGAAATGAGACATGTAGACTCACTAGGACCACAGCTCCGGCTCCACAGGTGAGCCCTACACTTGCCCACGGGAAACAGTGTGGCCTTCCCAGTTTGCAGCCAGCTTGCCTCAAAGTCTCCAACCTCCCTCTCCTGAAGAGTGTGCTCTGTGAGCAGAGGACCCCAACCTTAGAGTATATTTCGCTTAATTGAGGAGCGGGTGGCCTCTAAGGTCACAACCGTGGGTGAGACTGAAATGAGTTTGCTTGTTCACTCTGGGCTGACGGATGACATGAAATGTTTTTCCTCTCTCAAACCAGCTGTACAATTAGGTGGAGCAGGACCCCAATAAAAAACAGATGCTGCCTGCTTCAGAAACAAGCTTTTCCTGGGAATGTAATTTCAAAGTCTGAAGCATGGGTTATTTCCCCAAAGCAACACAATTGTTGATCATATTTGGATGCCCAAGAACATTATTTGAAAAAGCCTGCTGACAAACTAGATCCATGTATTTTGGCTCTGACCAGTGCCTCATGGGACTGGCTTTCCATCTGCAGGGGATGCAGTCTGAATTGCACACATCTCCAGAGCTCCACGGTCAAACTGATTCTATTCAGTTTACATATATCAGCCTATTAATTAAGATATTAACACATATTAATTCATATATAATNCGCGAGATCATGACCTAAGTGAAAGTCGGACGCTTAACCGACTAAGCCACCCAGGCGCCCCTGTTTTCAATTTCAACCTAAGATGCATTTTGGTTTTATTGCTCAATCAGTTCCTACAGCAACACTGCCTTGTTGTAATACAACAGCTTTTTAATATTTTTAATATATTATAAGCAAACCTGGATATACTGTGCCTATTTTACATACAATTTTTACCTATTTTGTACACTCCTGGCCTTAAAATACCAACTTTAACAATAATTTCAAGACTCGACATTTAGCAAAGACATGAAATGCTTATTTATCTGGAAATTTTATGAAAACCATACAAGTACTTGATAATAAATGTGAAACCCATATTTCATAATTAAAACTCTGCAGAGTTGCCTATTTTCAGATAATAACCTATGAATCACATGCACAGATTCCCAGGTCAGCATCCCACTGCTCTTCACTAAGAAACTGATGAAAACTTTCCTGATCGGCTATGGTAAGTTTTTATAAATTAATTGATGAGAAAACTTATTTAGATCACCATCTTATACCATGTGGAAATAAAAGCCAGATATTAAAAAAATGGGGGTCACAGAGGCCCCTAGCAAGGAGGGGAGGGCGCCAAACACCCTGGAAGCAGAGCTTTCAACAATTGTGACAGATGCTTCACTCAGGACGCCCCTGGGGAAGCTCTCAAGGGTGGAGGGAGACACTTAGCAGGTTATTTGGTCCCCAGGCAAGAAGCAGTAGTACGGGAATAACAAGATAGGGGGTGGACATGGAGGACAGGGTGGTGTGGACATGGAGAGCAGTGTGGTGTGGACATGGACGGTGTGGTGTGGACATGGATGGGGGGGGGGGGACATGGAGGGTGG